>NW_022989895.1:0-25000 GCF_902827175.1 Gymnodraco acuticeps
CTTCCTCCTCTTCCTCCTCTTCCTCCCACTAACACTGCATGGCTGATTAATCTCACAGGGTCTCTTGTAAAGAGCTTTAAGCAGCGCAGCTAATTGTCTTCTTTGTGTCTGCCGTTCGCACAAAGCCCCGTGACGAAGAGTGGCTCGTTTGATTGGCAGGTGTTAAACACAGAGAGGCGAAGTGTTCATTAGGCGGCTCTGTTCTCAGCTGTTTTAACCGACAGAGGTCAAAGGTCACCCTCTGTTTTCCCCTCACCGGGTCACAAAGTCTCGAGCTAAAAAAGCCGAGCAATTATCTGCAACAAACAGAGACTGAATGGCTGCTAAGTGCTGAGACCTTTAATGTGGAGGAAAACACTTCCTGCTGAGAGGCTAACGAAGACGCTCAGTATGTAGTGTCTCTACTTTAAAGAGTCCTCTCCTGCTGATGTTCAGGTGTATATCAGTATGTACTGTGTCTACTTTAAAGAGTCCTCTCCTGCTGATGTTCAGGTGTGTATCAGTATGTAGTGTCTCTACTTTAAAGAGTCCTCTCCTGCTGATGTTCAGGTGTATATCAGTATGTAGTGTCTCTACTTTAAAGAGTCCTCTCCTGCTGATGTTCAGGTGTATATCAGTATGTAGAGTCTCTACTTTAAAGAGTCCTCTCCTGCTGATGTTCAGGTGTATATCAGTATGTAGTGTCTCTACTTTAAAGAGTCCTCTCCTGCTGATGTTCAGGTGTATATCAGTATGTAGTGTCTCTACTTTAAAGAGTCCTCTCCTGCTGATGTTCAGGTGTATATCAGTATGTAGAGTCTCTACTTTAAAGAGTCCTCTCCTGCTGATGTTCAGGTGTATATCAGTATGTAGTGTCTCTACTTTAAAGAGTCCTCTCCTGCTGATGTTCAGGTGTATATCAGTATGTAGTGTCTCTACTTTAAAGAGTCCTCTCCTGCTGATGTTCAGGTGTATATCAGTATGTAGTGTCTCTACTTTAAAGAGTCCTCTCCTGCTGATGTTCAGGTGTATATCAGTATGTAGTGTCTCTACTTTAAAGAGTCCTCTCCTGCTGATGTTCAGGTGTATATCAGTATGTAGTGTCTCTACTTTAAAGAGTCCTCTCCTGCTGATGTTCAGGTGTATATCAGTATGTAGTGTCTCTACTTTAAAGAGTCCTCTCCTGCTGATGTTCAGGTGTATATCAGTATGTAGTGTCTCTACTTTAAAGAGTCCTCTCCTGCTGGTGTTCAGGTGTATATCAGTATGTAGTGTCTCTACTTTAAAGAGTCCTCTCCTGCTGATGTTCAGGTGTATATCAGTATGTAGTGTCTCTACTTTAAAGAGTCCTCTCCTGCTGATGTTCAGGTGTATATCAGTATGTAGTGTCTCTACTTTAAGAGTCCTCTCCTGCTGATGTTCAGGTGTATATCAGTATGTAGTGTCTCTACTTTAAAGAGTCCTCTCCTGCTGATGTTCAGGTGTATATCAGTATGTAGTGTCTCTACTTTAAAGAGTCCTCTCCTGCTGATGTTCAGGTGTATATCAGTATGTAGTGTCTCTACTTAAAGAGTCCTCTCTAATAATCTACTTATATCATGGTTTCTCTTCCAGGACACATGGACTCAAAGAGGAAGAAACTGTGGCTAAAGGAGGCGGAGTCCAAAAAGAAAAGGGCTCCTCGACACTTCCCTCGGTTCAATGGATTCGGTACTTTCTATTAATCATATACTGATTTCAACGAAACGTGGCATTAGCTCACCCTTGAAATGCATCATTGAACCCACTGTATCCCCTCCTGTGTGTCAGCTGCCGTGCAGAGGATCACTCGCTGCCCAAAACACTTTGTTGTTCTGTTCGGCTGAGCTCTGTGGATTCAGCTTTTTAATTCATCTCCTGTGATTGGACGTTTCCAATTTTTGTGTGTCGAGTTGAAAAGAGTTCAGGTGGAGAGAGAGTCATCGGAGAGGATGAGTGAAGGTCAAGATATTTAGTGCATCCTTTTAAACATAGTGCTGCAGATAGCTGTAACTGAAGTGGACCGCAATGTCCATGTTCATCCCTCTAAAAAAAGACCACCAATTTCTCCTTCATTTCCAGCCGGTAAAAGCCGACTTTTAAACAGATGTTAAACAACTGGATTCATTTAGGTGTTGAGTTATATGTTGCTGACTATTGGGAAGTCAAATGTTCTATTTAGAGACATCTGCTTTTCTGTGTCGTTTTAAACACAAATTGTTGTTGTTGTTGTTGTTTGGGACACTTAAAGGTGGGGTATGTAATTTTGGAGAAAGCAGCTCGAGTGCGCTAGAATTTGAAAATACACAGCTGGAACAAATCTACCACTTCCTCACAGAGCCCCTCCTCCAACACATACGAACGCGCACATGACCAATGAGGCACGAGATAAGTTTGTGCACAGATGGAAGGCTGACAGGCAGGTAGGCCATCCAGTTACTTTAGCCGGCTCAGATGATTGGACGAGCTTTTTACAGCGCCACGGCTTCCACAGATGATGTTTTTATATGGATTTGTTGTCAAAGCACTTCAGATATTCATTGCTATCGGGAACAAAGTACATCTTATTATCTTATACTAACAGAACTACGCCTATATTGCGTACAGCGCCCATAATCAAGTTGAACTGCCCCAGCCCCAGGGGGGGGGTGCCAGCTAAAATCTTGCCTAGGGCAGCAAATTGGTCAAGGCCGGCCCTGTCGAGCCGGTTTCTCAAACTTACCTACCCCACCTTTAACCACACTATTACTAATATATGTCTTCAATGTTAGCAGGTTTAGTTAGCCGTCAGTGTTTCTGATAATAAAAGGACGCTTTTTAGTAATTCTTGTCTAAATCTGGTTTCTACGTGGTCAGAAATGTATGATTTGACACCAAGACCCTTCAAATAAGGCAAACAAAGACGTTTCCAAGCCATCATTGTTGGCCATCTTGGATTTCTGATGAGCTTTTTCAAAACCTCACAGGAGTTCATGGCCCAATTTCAATCCTTGTGTCCACTTTTGAAAGACTTCCCTGTTATACTCAGTTATCTGCAGCACTAATAGAGACAAGGAGGGAGAGGATGTGAGAGCAAAGCAGAATGAAAGCCCCTTCGTCACAACAATAAAAGCATTGCTGTTCCAGTTTGTTTTTGCACATGTTCTGTTTACCAATCGACGCTCTGGCAGCAGCATTTTCAACTCCAGCTTTTATACCCTCTCCAAATGTGTTATTTTCCGTCTCTGTAGGACTCTTTGTTGATTCAGACACACGTTGACCTTGTAGGTGTTTTTGTAAAAGATTTCAATTTCAGGTTATTTGTCCGTGACCGCTCGTTGTCATGAAAACTGTAAGTGGAAATGTCCGAGAAATGTTTCTATGGACTCCTACCAATAAATGCTTAAAGAAAATCATGTCCATGTATTAGATTTCACTTTTTTAATCTGAAATGTTTCCAATGTTCTCTTTCATTTTGGTCTCCACTAACACCTGAGGACGCACCGAGCGAGTTGCTAACTTTCTCAACTAAAACACCAAAGTTGCTGAACATAAAACGCCTAAACTAAACAAGACATTTGTGATAATTTACAGCTGTGTGTCACTCTTTAGTGTCCCCGGTCTCCCAGCTGTGTGCGTCACTCTTTAGTGTCCCCGGTCTCCCAGCTGTGTGCGTCACTCTTTAGTGTCCCCCGGTCTCCCAGCTGTGTGCGTCACTCTTTAGTGTCCCCGGTCTCCCAGCTTAGTGCGTCACTCTTTAGTGTCCCCCGGTCTCCCAGCTGTGTGCGTCACTCTTTAGTGTCCCCAGGTCTCCCAGCTGTGTGCGTCACTCTTTAGTGTCCCCTGGTCTCCCGGCTATGTGCGTCACTCTTTAGTGTCCCCTGGTCTCCAGCTGTGTGCGTCACTCTCTAGTGTCCCCTGGTCTCCCAGTTGTGTGCGTTACTCTTTAGTGTCACCTGGTTTCTCGGCTATGTGCGTCACTCTTTAGTGTCCCCTGGTCTCCCGGCTGTGTGCGTCACTCTTTAGTGTCCCCTGGTCTCCCGGCTGTGTGCGTCACTCTTTAGTGTCCCCTGGTCTCCGTTGTGTTTCTGCAGCTTTTAGTAGACGCTGCCATGTCTCCTCAAGTTGCTGAATGTTCTCTAAATGCTGCATGTGTTGTTACGTTGATGGAGATGTTTCTTCATGTGGAACCTTTGTGTTTTTATATCTGCATCCTTTCTGAAGCACGTTTCTCCTGATGGAAATGTGTGCACCTGTCTTCCCCCGTAGATTTGTCACAATCGTCATCTTTCCACACAAAGCCATTGTTAATGAACTAAAAGTATTAATTAGAGCAGGTTTAATCTAATATCTCCTTTCCTACGTCACCAACCGAACCTCACAGTAATCCTCAAACCCCGCTAGTTTGTAATCAACTCGTATTCCTTCTTTGTTTTCGTTGCAGATTCACCTGCTGCTCTTCTGTTGAACAGCAGCAGGGACAAAACACTGTTCCTACCTCAGCGGCTGTATAGCAGAATATTTTTGAATGAGCCCGCAGTGTTTTGTATTATTCATGCGGCAGAACGAATGCACATGACCCAGCAGCTCATCTGGCTCTTGTTCCCATGCAGAAAAGTATTCTCTAAGGGTTTAATTAAACAGTGTCGAAGAAGGCAGTGGCCCACCTTCCCTCTATCGCCTTGTTTTAACAACCCTCCTCTTCCTCCTGAAGTCATGACGCAACTGTTTCTGACTGAAGTGTGAAATCCTCCTAATAGGCGCGTTCACACCGCAGTACTTTTCCCACTTTAGTTCCGATATAGTCAGGGGCGGCGGGTGCTGTAGGCTAGGGAAGGCTAAGCCTTCCCAAATATTTGTGTAACTGCATCCTGGTAAAAATACAAATATAATGTCTTTGACATTAGCGCTGCTATGCAGCCACCTGTGCCCTGTACCACGAAGCCAGTTCAACAGACCCTGGATATGCTTGAGTTATCTTAACTAACCCTAACAAACGAGATCTCGCTAAACGGTCCTACGGCGCTAGTTATCAACTCGGTAAATCAAGCCAGGGTTTCTCTCTCCAGCTGAGAACGCGTTCACGTGAAAGGGGCGGGGTTAGCTACATTTGACCAATCACAAACAGGGACAAGTGTGCTGACAGCGCAACATCATACTTCATTAATGAAAAGTAAACTAATATTAGACAAATATGAACTTTAAACATCCATGATGACTTAAACATATAATCCAGGATACAAGCCACATAGTTGCTGCAAGGAGAATACAGAACAACTCGTTAAAAAATAAACTACCGAGTGTTTGAAAGCGTACAACAGTTTTATGATACTGCCCCATCTAAAACACGAGGGGATCTGACTTTATTACATTTGAGTTGAGTGTTTCGTCAACTTAATGTGTTGCTTAAAATAATACGTCTGCATACAGTATATGTGACAATGTAACTAAGTGTTGCACGGCCAGATACGGCTCGAGAAGCTGACTCAGATAAGGAAATATTGTGAGATCGATGATCTGATTGATAATGTGATGTCAGTGTGATATGAATGATAAGTGCGACACGTCGGCGTCTTCTCTGCATACGGCAGTTTAAACTGCATTTCCTTTTTCCTGTAATATGACTTGAGAGATTTAAACTCCGCACACTGAGCTCTGATCGGTCAGCAGGCGGTGCTTTCACTGAGTTGATCTCTTTTCTATAGACGCCGGAGGCGGGTAGCGTAAGATGAAAAAAAAAGTTATTTAGCCTTCCCAAACCTGAGCCTCACGCGCCGCCTGAAATGTTGCGTTCACACCAAAAAGAGCCGGAACTAAAATGAGTTCATGAGAACCTTTCCACCCCCTTTTCCGTCCCTGCTAGAGAGCAGGGACTTTCGTGAGAGAAAAAGGTTCCTATGTCTGATTGGCTGGAAGGATTGCAAACCACGCCCCGTAAAAAAAAAAGCATCATTAGCATTATTAGCATTAGCATTAGCCCAGCGCAGAAACGCAGAGAGACTAATTTATGGCAACACAAAAGAAAACATGGGAGCGGTGGAGATGAGGAGGTGTCGGCGTTCTGGCGATGTACTCGGAAGGCCTGTTAATATGAGGACATGTACCTCCTGAAGAGCGTGTGTGTCCCAAACACCACATGGAGAGAAATGAGGTTAAATACAAACACATGATAATTCAACACTTCTAAAGGATAGGATCTGTTAAATAACCCCAAAAAAGACTACAAATGTCGACATAAACATTGCAAAAATCAGCAATTAACGTGTGAAATCCTCCTATTGACTTTCAATTTGAGGACATGTACCTCCTAGAGAGCGAGGAGCATTACTTAGTTCGGGTGCAAAAGGGTCATTTTTAGGTTAAATACAAACAGATAGACATGAAGGGTAGGATCTGTTAAAGTGCGTATTAACCCGAAAAATACTAATTACAATTCTACATAATGAGCAATGTGTAAAAGCAGCAATTATCCAGTTTCCCAGAACATCAGAAATGTGTTTTGTGCACAGAAAAAATCATATAAAATGCATTAAATTAACAATATATGCTGTTTTTGAGGCGGCGGTTTGATTATAGCGCACAGTTTGTCCCATTTGCATCATGCATGTTTTATTCATTGTGTTCAAAGAGCAGAGAAGTGGTTTATTGTTCAACCTTTTTATTGTTATTCTAATAAAAACAGCAGCCGTTGAAACAGGAGGTCGTGACCGCGACAAATGCAAAGTGCGCTGGAAATTAATAAATGTAATTGCATTTATAGCCGCTTGTGATTGGATTAAATCAAACAAGCCCTGGAACTGGGTTTTCTCTTTCATTGGAAGCACCTAATTGGTTTGGTGCAGAAATTACCCATAAATCCCTTGTATATCAAACACTGCGGAGAGAACTCAAAGATTTAAGATGGTCAGAGAATAAAATAAAGAAGCAGCTCGGGTCAAAGATAGGAACAAGGTTTTATTCAAACCGTTTTACAGAATGATTTGGATTGAAACGAGGCAGAAACGAGACGCACAAAGCGAGACAAAAAGCCACCTGGGTGTGATTCACTTCGGAACAGCTGTCAGACGGATTTAGGTGCAGCGAAATTGGACTGAGATTTTTTCCAAGAGTGCACTCAGCAGATTAGGAGAGAAGAAACCTCCGAGCAAGTGTCCTTTTAGTGAAGGAAGGAAGGAGTGATTTAAACCTCCGAACAATAGAGAAGCATGATTCAGTGTCTCTAGATGTAAAACTGGTCGTTTTGATCCATTTTAAAGGTTCACTGTTAAATAAAACATCTTGTAGCTTTTTACGACATTAGTTAACATCCCAAAGATATGTTATAATATAGTGATATAAGCCTTTAATATAATAAAAACAATAAAAGTATAGCATGTTATATTAACATCCATTACATATGTTTTTATAGTTATTATGCAATGAATAATAATTAAATTAATAGAAATAGCACACCTTAAAAAAGTCATTAAGACTAGGCCATTCATATTTCATCAAATATGTCATTGTGTGGTTTGCCTTGAAATGTAATAAGAAGCGTCCTGGTATAGAAATGTATTCCACAAAGAGACTGGTATAGTACGCCATGGAGTGGCATGTGAACATCATAACAACATCGTAGCAAAAAGGTTAAAAATATTAAAAGAACCGACACGGTTAAGTATTTTGACATTTTCTAAAAAACAACATGGTATGTAATGTCGAAATTATTTTATCCTTATGTCCGTAACTTACTTTTTAGATAAGGGTTTAAAAAAATAGCAACATTTTTAGATAAGAGTTCCCCCTTATGTACGGAACCATCTGTGATGTAACGCAACGTAATGCACCGCAACGTAATGTGCCGTAATGCAACGTAATGTACCGCAACGTAATGTAACGCAACGTAATGTACCGCAACGTAATGTACCGCAATGCAACGTAATGTGCCGCAACGTAATGTACCGCAACGTAATGTACCGCAATGCAACGTAATGTACCGCAACGTAATGTACCGCAATGCAACGTAATGTACCGCAACGTAATGTACCGCAATGCAACGTAATGTACCGCAACGTAATGTACCGCAATGCAACGTAATGTACCGCAACGTAATGTACCGCAATGCAACGTAATGTGCCGCAACGTAATGTACCGCAACGTAATGTACCGCAATGCAACGTAATGTACCGCAACGTAATGTACCGCAATGCAACGTAATGTACCGCAACGTAATGTACCGCAATGCAACGTAATGTGCCGCAACGTAATGTAACGCAATGCAACGTAATGTACCGCAACGTAATATACCGCAACGTAATGTACCGCAATGCAACGTAATGTGCCGCAACGTAATGTACCGCAACGTAATGTACCGCAATGCAACGTAATGTACCGCAACGTAATGTACCGCAATGCAACGTAATGTGCCGCAACGTAATGTAACGCAACGTAATGTACCGCAATGCAACGTAATGTACCGCAACGTAATGTAACGCAATGCAACGTAATGCAATGCAACGTAATGCAACGCAACGTAATGTACCGCAACGTAATGTAACGCAACGTAATGTACCGCAACGTAATGTACCGCAATGCAACGTAATGTAACGCAACGTAATGTAACGCAATGCAACGTAATGTACCGCAACGTAATGTAACGCAATGCAACGTAATGCAACGCAACGTAATTTACCGTACCGCAACGTACCGCAATGCAACGTAATGTACCGCAATGTACCGCAATGCAACGTAATGTACCGCAACGTAATGTAACGCAATGTAACGTAGTGCAACGCAACTTAATGTACCGCAATGCAACTTAATGTACCGCAACGTAATGTGACGCGACGTAATGTAACGCGACGTAATGTAACGCGACGTACTGTAACGCAGCGTAATGTAAGCAACGTAATGTAACACACCGCAATGTAATGTGACGCAGCGACGAAATGTAATGTGACAAAATGTAACGTAACACAACTATATTGAAAATAAATTTAAAAAAGACAGTTTAATGTCGAAATAAGACGTAGTATAGTTTAAATGAACTTTTCCAGAAACGCCATAATGTACTTTGTTGAAGTTTCTGAAGCTGCAGTGCGTTTCTCCTGATGGAAGAGACGTGTCACTTTATAACGCCTTTATATATAACTATATATCGGCCGGCGTAGAGATGGGAACAGTGTGTGTAAAAAGCCAGATTACTGGACTGCACTGATGTGTGCAGAGAGACATCAGAGCATCATCACTCTGGATATCATCAGAGCACAGAGCGCGTTTTGAATAATGATGCATGATTACAGCGAACAAACAACCCTCACTTATGGATCATCTGCATGTGAGAGGACGCTGTAAATCCACACTCTTATCATTATGTAGTACTTAGGCTGAATCACAATGAACTACAAGAGAAGAGAATCAGAAATGTCATGTTTGTGTTCTCATTGCTTCAAAGGGAATACAAGAGGTTTTCATTGGAGAGCTACTTTGTTGGACTACAGTTAAAAACATCCCTCATCACATAAGAGCCAACGAATCTGATTACTTTCCCCTCCTGATTTTGGAAGTTAACGTCCAGATTATGAACAGAAGTGTATTTTAAAATAAAGACAGACTCGTAGCTGGGAAAAAAATGCATGTGGGGCCCTTAACAAAATACAAAAATGAACACTTAAACATATGTAAAAATCAACAACAATCAACTAACCTGGGAAAGAAATGCATGTTGGGTAAATAAATACAGCCTCAAAAACGCTTAATGGACGACAGAATGTTAAATAAAACATTAAGTATTCAATATATGTTTTTTAAAGAATAGACAAGTGAATATGATATACACACACACACACACACACACACACCTTTCACTGTGGCGACATCATCACACTTCCCCATTGGCTCAATTTTGATCAGGCTTCAGAGTTTCTGATTGGCTGAGAGTTGTTGCTGTTGCTAGGTTCCTGTTGCTAGGACGGTTGCCATCTCAGCGGCTCAGCAGGAAACATGTAATGAATCATGGATGGTTGATTTCTCTCAAAGCCCCCCCCCCCCACCTCTGGATAGGTTAATTAAAAATGATGCTCAGGTTGCTTTAGAGGAATACTGATATCAAATCACATGCAAACACAGGGAGGTCAAAGGTCATTATGGGTTATTTGTTCAGGGAGACGACCCCTGAGATTATTCTTAATGCACTAAAAACTACAAATGATATTAGAACTACAATCCAAGACGGGACAATTTAGGAACACCATTTTAACGGCAGTCAGAAAAGAGAAATAGAGCTTTCTGTGTGGACCAATGGATTAATCAATACAATAAAAAAAGGCAACTGAATTCCCTGATGCATTTCTCAAAATATGTGCATTACTAGCGGGACTTCAATACATTTTAATACACATTAAAAAGACGTCTTTAAAAAGGCGTTTTTATTTCATTTGCTCTGTTTTTAATGTAGTATGTATATGTTCATAAAATAGTGTGTGTGTCTACAGGTAACTAGTAATTGTAACTGATTACATTTTTAAAGTACCCTCCCACCTCTGTATACAACACATGAAACAGATTTTCCACACAGCTACATGTACGTTTAGCTTGTAAATCTCATTCACAGAAGGTCATCTGTCGCGGTGCAAAACTGTGACTTAACAACCGCTGTGGGCCTTTTTAATATCATGCTATTACACCGAGAACAGGCCGTGTTTAGCGGGACTTTTTTATCCCTGTCCTGTAAAAAGAGCTCAGCTGTTCCCCACAAACCGCTCATACGAAACACTTGTGGTATAGACGCTGAGCATTATCCACAGAGGGCGAGACGACGGTAAAGAGAGGTAATTACAGACGACAGATGACACAATATGGACCCGCTGCTTTAATGGCACACAGAAGAAACATCTTGAGTTTCTCTCCACTGAACAATATTATCTTTCAAGTAATTATACGTTATATCTCCAGTGAGGCTCGTGCACTGCTGCTACTCTTCTTCACACAGCTGGGAGACCAGGGGACACTAAAGAGTGACGCACACAGGAGACACTAAAGAGTGACGCACAGCTGGGAGACCAGGGGACACTAAAGAGTGACGCACAGCTGGGAGACCAGGGGACACTAAAGAGTGACGCACAGCTGGGAGACCAGGGGACACTAAAGAGTGACGCACAGCTGGGAGACCAGGGGACACTAAAGAGTGACGCACAGCTGGGAGACCAGGGGACACTAAAGAGTGACGCACACAGGAGACCAGGGGACACTAAAGAGTGACGCACACAGGAGACCAGGGGACACTAAAGAGTGACGCACACAGCCGGGAGACCTGGGGACACTAAAGAGTGACACACACAGCCGGGAGACCTGGGGACACTAAAGAGTGACGCACACAGGAGACCAGGGGACACTAAAGAGTGACGCACACAGCCGGGAGACCTGGGGACACTAAAGAGTGACGCACACAGCCGGGAGACCTGGGGACACTAAAGAGTGACACACACAGCTGGGAGACCAGGGGACACTAAAGAGTGACGCACAGCTGGGAGACCAGGGGACACTAAAGAGTGACGCACACAGGAGACCAGGGGACACTAAAGAGTGACGCACACAGCCGGGAGACCTGGGGACACTAAAGAGTGACGCACACCACTGGGAGACCAGGGGACACTATCTATCTATCTATCTATCTATCTCTCCCCCCCCCCCCTTCGCCCTCCGTCACTAAACAGCTCCTCTGGAATCGACTTGTGTACGTGACGCTAATACCTTCTGACACATTTGTTCAGCGTCTCTTTATCATTAATAATTATGCAAAGGAGGCGCGTTGTCAGCCGAGCAAAAAGAAAGCAATCTTAGTATGCAAATGGCTTTAGGGTCCCGGAGGAGTGTCGGTTAGATGAGATGTGTGTTGATAAACTCACTTATGATGAGTGACAGTGAGCGGGATTAAAGATGGTCAGCAAATGCCAGGGTATCCCCCAGGTGCATGATGGGAAAGGGATGAAAGTGTGTAAAATGTCATTGTGGCTGCTGAGAGCTCGTTAATAACCAACGGCAACGAGATGAGATTTGCTTCCTGATTGAAGGGTTTGACTTTTCTGCTCAGCCAGATGTTGAACCTCGCTGCTAACATCCCAGAAACACTTTAATTAAATCGCATTTTCAAGGATTCAAGGCTTTTATTGTCATTCGTACATAGCTACAGTCACCTGAATATCAGCAGGAGAGGACTCTTTAAAGTAGAGACATTACATACTGATATACACCTGAACGTCAGCAGGAGAGGACTCTTTAAAGTAGAGACACTACATACTGATATACACCTGAACATCAGCAGGAGAGAACTCTTTAAAGTAGAGACACTACATACTGATATACACCTGAACATCAGCAGGAGAGGACTCTTTAAAGTAGAGACACTACATACTGATATACACCTGAACGTCAGCAGGAGAGGACTCTTTAAAGTAGAGACATTACATACTGATATACACCTGAACGTCAGCAGGAGAGGACTCTTTAAAGTAGAGACACTACATACTGATATACACCTGAACATCAGCAGGAGAGAACTCTTTAAAGTAGAGACACTACATACTGATATACACCTGAACATCAGCAGGAGAGGACTCTTTAAAGTAGAGACACTACATACTGATATACACCTGAACGTCAGCAGGAGAGGACTCTTTAAAGTAGAGACACTACATACTGATATACACCTGAACATCAGCAGGAGAGGACTCTTTAAAGTAGAGACACTACATACTGATATACACCTGAACATCAGCAGGAGAGAACTCTTTAAAGTAGAGACACTACATACTGATATACACCTGAAACATCAGCAGGAGAGGACTCTTTAAAGTAGAGACACTACATACTGATATACACCTGGACATCAGCAGGAGAGGACTCTTTAAAGTAGAGACACTACATACTGATATACACCTGAACATCAGCAGGAGAGGACTCTTTAAAGTAGAGACACTACATACTGATATACACCTGAACATCAGCAGGAGAGGACTCTTTAAAGTAGAGACACTACATACTGATATACACCTGAACATCAGCAGGACAGGACTCTTTAAAGTAGAGACTCTACATACTGATATACACCTGAACATCAGGAGGAGAGGACTCTTTAAAGTAGAGACACTACATACTGATATACACCTGAACATCAGCAGGAGAGGACTCTTTAAAGTAGAGACACTACATACTGATATACACCTGAACATCAGCAGGAGAGGACTCTTTAAAGTAGAGACACTACATACTGATATACACCTGAACATCAGCAGGAGAGGACTCTTTAAAGTAGAGACACTACATACTGATATACACCTGAACATCAGCAGGAGAGGACTCTTTAAAGTAGAGACACTACATACTGATATACACCTGAACATCAGCAGGAGAGGACTCTTTAAAGTAGAGACACTACATACTGATATACACCTGAACATCAGCAGGAGAGAACTCTTTAAAGTAGAGACACTACATACTGATATACACCTGAACATCAGCAGGAAAGGACTCTTTAAAGTAGAGACACTACATACTGATAGCTTTTCCAAATATTTATTGTTGGATATATCTCTTAAAATCACAGTAGTTGTTTTTATCCTATCTTTATAGCATGCTTACTGTTGACAGCATAGTGGGAGTCCACATTTTAAATCATGCATTCGCCCGAGTCTGCACAACTATTCAGGCGAGATCAGTTTTCTCAGGATCAGCGTTTTGACAAACAGAGACCCTCGAAGAAGAAGAAGAAGAAGAAGAAGAAGAAGAAGAGAGACACTAGCCTGGAGAGCCGAGTTGAAAAGCTTGTTTGTTTCTACAGAAGATCAAAGGTTCGAAGGCCTTGGACAGACATGAGAGGAACAGACGCTGCAAGCTGCTCTCCTTTCAACCAGCAGGGAAAAACAAGGCTTCTCTCTTTGGGAAGTCCTGGAAAGCTTCCCAGACACTTTTCCCAACAAGCAAACACTCTCGTTTCCCAGATGACATGTTTGTCAGCATGTGGTTTTATCACTCAGACGTGCAAAGACCCGCACAACAATGCAAAACCACACGGACTTCACTCCAGAAACACAGCAACGTTACTTGGGAGTTAAGTGGTTTTTTAATGCACTAAGTAATTACTTCTTTAAAGTAGATCTGATTAAATCTACAGTCAAGTTCTGCCCCGTAATTCAACAGGACGGGGTTCATTAATAAGAAATCACTTATTTTCGTTGACTTATCCACAAGGGGATATTCCACCCATGAGGCTGGAAGACCAAATACTGACATGGGAAGTCTAAGGTTTTCCTGAAACCAACTGAAGTGAATCTAATGCAGCCGTTATCAACTTGTACTTCATATACGTAACATATTCTACATGCATGTCCAGAATAAAGATATATATTAAACTCTGACTGCAACCGGACCAGGTACTATTACTTGGTGTTATTGTGTGAAAGTCAAAAGTAAAGACGGGGCTCGACGCAAAAGTGAACTTAAACAATACTTTACTTTACGACACGATGAGGTACGACAGACACCATAAGATAATATAAGTATATTGCGATAAGACACGATAAGAAAATAGTTAAGTTATGATGAGTTGAGATATGATACGTTATGCTACGATAAGACACGAGATAATATGATATAAGATACCAGGGCCGTGCCTACAGGCCGATCATGCAGACTGTGTCGGGCCTCATCTTGTGAGGACCCCCCCCCCCCCCCCCCCCCCCCCCGGTAGAACAGAGGGCCTCATCATATCACTTTGCGTGGGGCCTCTTGTTGGCCAGGGACGGCCCTGTAAGATACGATACAATAAGTAAGTTGCGATAAGCCACGATAATAAAATATACAAAGTTACGATAAGATACAATACGTTACGATAGGATGAGTTGAGATCAAATCCGCTACGATTTGATACAATTTGTTACCTTACGTTGCGATACCATAAGTACGTTGCGATAAGACAATAAAATATACGATAAGACAAATTAAGATACAATAGTTTACGTAAAGAAGAGTTGAGATGAGATACAATCCGATTAAATTAAATATGATGAGTCAAAATCAGCTACGATTTGTTACGATTCTCTGTCTTACGTTAGGTTGCGATATGACAAGAAAAGATAATATTTGTTACGATATAATAAGTACGTTACGATAAGACCAGATAATAAAATACATGAGAAGACAAGATAAGAATACATTACTGCTACGTTACGACACACTACTTTACATTAGGAGTCCATAAGATAAGCTACGATACAATACTATATACTTTAATTGATTCTTATAGGTTGATTAAATGAAGCTGATTACATACATACACATATGAGTAATTTTGAATATCAAAATACACATCTACAAGTCTGTGTGTCTTTACTAACATTGAACATCCAGTCATTGCATTACGCTGTGCAGACGATTGTGTAATAATAAATACCTAACATGAGCAACGGTTCCTCGTCTCTGGATATTTAAAGTATTTTGTTATTATATTGAAATGAGCTTCTGTTAGCCTCGGGGTGCGGCTGGTTGGGAATCGCTGCTCTAATAAAGAAACGGCACTTTCTTTTGAGACGGCATGAATACGTGTGTCAGAAGGACTGAGAGCCCTGTGTGTGTGTGTGTGTGTGTGTGTGTGTGTGTGTGTGTGTGTGTGTGGTGTGTGTGTGTGTGTGTGTGTGTGTGTGTGTGTGTGTGTGTGTGTGTGTGTGTGTGTGTGTGTGTGTGTGTGTGTGTGTGTGTGTGTGTGTGTGTGTGTGTGTGTGTGTGTGTGTGTGTGTGTGTGTGTGTGGTGTGTGTGTGTGTGTGTGTGTGTGTGTGTGTGTGGTGTGTGTGTGTGTGTATGTCTGTCTGTCTGTCTGTCTGTCTGTCTGTCTGTCTGTGTGTGTCTGTCTGTCTGTCTGTCTGTGTGTCTGTCTGTGTGCATGTCTATGTCTGTCTGTGTGTGTGTGTGTGTGTGTGTGTGTGTGTGTGTTGTAGGAGCAGACACAATAGTGGTGGCTCAAAGTCCGTTAGATGAGCCTGGTCAGATTGATAAAAGAGGGAGTTCAACACACCGGCATAAAAGTTATAACAAGAATCTGATTTTAATGGTAAAAAACACCAATACAAGTTTACAGAGTACTCCGGACTCCCAGTTCTACTGCTGTGCGATGCAGGTATCGGGACCAGCCAGTCAGAAACAGGGGGCCTTTTGCGTGACTACACAACAGTATATATGGATATATTTTGAGGTGGAGAGCCACTTCTTATCTTCCACCGGACCCAACTCCTTTAATTTCCCAGGGAAGGCTTCACACGAACTATTCTTTTAAAACAATCAAACATTGTACACAGATATATTTGTGCTTGGGATTATTCTCAGAGGAACCTTGAAAAAAGAACATGTGTGTGTGTTAGTGAGGGAAAGTGTATGTGTGTGTGTGTGCATGCTGATAAGCAGAGGCATATGTGTGTGTGTTGCTGATATCTGGGTTAAGGAGTTTATGTGTGTGTGCTGCATGGAGACAGTAGGTGTATGTGTGTGTGTCAGGGTCTCTGGGTCATGGAGTGTAAGTAAGAAGGTTTAGATATATAGGATTACTTTAAACAGTCCCAAATAATACATGTTCACTTCAATACAGTTCAAGATAATACCTGTTTACTTTAATACAGTTTAGAACAATATCTGGGTGCTTTAGTGTCTGTCTCTGTGTGTGTGCATGTCTATGTCTGTGTGTGTGTCTATGTGTGTGTGTGTGTCTGTCTATGTCTGTGTGTGTGTGTGTGTGTCTATGTCTGTCTGTGTGTGTGTGCATGTCTATGTCTGTGTGTGTGTCTATGTGTGTGTGTGTCTGTCTATGTCTGTGTGTGTGTGTGTGTGTGTGTGTGTCTATGTCTGTCTGTGTGTGTGTGTGTCTATGTCTGTCTCTGTGTGTGTGCATGTCTATGTCTGTGTGTGTGTCTATGTGTGTGTGTGTCTGTCTATGTCTGTGTGTGTGTGTGTGTGTGTGTGTGTGTGTGTGTGTGTCTATGTCTGTCTGTGTGTGTGTGTCTATGTCTGTCTGTGTGTGTGTGCATGTCTATGTCTGTGTCTATGTGTGTGTGTGTCTATGTCTGTGTGTGTGTGTGTGTGTGTGTGTCTATGTCTGTCTGTGTGTGTGCGTGTCTATGTCTGTCTGTGTGTGTGCGTGTCTATGTCTGTGTGTGTGTGTGTGTGTGTGTCTATGTCTGTGTGTGTGTGTGTCTATGTCTGTGTGTGTGTGTGTGTCTATGTCTGTCTGTGTGTGTGTGCATGTCTATGTCTGTGTGTGTGTCTGTGTGTGTGTACATGTCTATGTCTGTGTGTGTGTCTGTCTATGTCTGTGTGTGTGTGTGTGTCTATGTCTGTCTGTGTGTGTGTGCATGTCTATGTCTGTGTGTGTGTCTGTGTGTGTGTACATGTCTATGTCTGTGTGTGTGTCTGTGTGTGTGTCTGTCTATGTCTGTGTGTGTGTGTGTGTCTATGTCTGTCTGTGTGTGTGTGCATGTCTATGTCTGTGTGTGTGTCTATGTGTGTGTGTGTCTATGTCTGTGTGTGTGTGTCTGTGTGTGTGTCTGTCTATGTCTGTGTGTGTGTGTGTGTCTATGTCTGTCTGTGTGTGTGTGCATGTCTATGTCTGTGTCTATGTGTGTGTGTGTCTATGTCTGTGTGTGTGTGTGTGTGTGTGTGTGTGTGTCTGTCTATGTCTGTGTGTGTGTGTGTGTCTATGTCTGTCTGTGTGTGTGTGCATGTCTATGTCTGTGTCTATGTGTGTGTGTGTCTATGTCTGTCTGTGTGTGTGTGCATGTCTATGTCTGTGTGTGTGTCTGTGTGTGTGTACATGTCTATGTCTGTGTGTGTGTCTGTGTGTGTGTACATGTCTATGTCTGTGTGTGTGTCTATGTCTGTCTGTGTGTGTGTGCATGTCTATGTCTGTGTGTGTGTCTATGTGTGTGTGTGTCTATGTCTGTGTGTGTGTGTGTGTGTGTGTGTGTGTGTGTGTGTGTGTCTATGTCTGTCTGTGTGTGTGTCTATGTCTGTCTGTGTGTGTGTGCATGTCTATGTCTGTGTGTGTGTCTATGTGTGTGTGTGTCTATGTCTGTGTGTGTGTGTGTGTGTGTCTATGTCTGTCTGTGTGTGTGTCTATGTCTGTCTGTGTGTGTGTGCATGTCTATGTCTGTGTCTATGTGTGTGTGTGTGTGTGTGTGTGTGTGTGTGTGTGTCTATGGCTGTGTGTGTGTGTGTGTGTGTGTGTGTGTGTGTGTCTGTGTGTGTGCGTGTCTATGTCTGTGTGTGTGTCTGTGTGTGTGTGTGTGTGTGTGTGTGTGTGTGTGTCTATGTCTGTGTGTGTGTGTCTATGTCTGTCTGTGTGTGTGTCTCTGTGTGTGTGTGTGTGTATGTCTGTCTCTGTGTGTGTGTGTGTGTGTGTGTGTGTGTGTGTGTGTGTCTGTGTGTGTCTGTCTGTCTTTGTGTGTCTCTGTCTCTGTGTGTGTGTGTGTCTGTCTGTGTCTCTGTGTGTCTCTGTGTGTGTGTGTGTGTGTGTGTGTGTGTCTGTCTGTGTGTCTGTCTCTGTGTGTGTCTCTGTGTGTGTGTGTGTCTGTCTGTGTGTGTCTCTGTGTGTCTGTCTGTCTTTGTGTGTCTCTGTGTGTGTGTCTGTCTCTGTGTGTGTGTTTCTGTGTGTCTGTCTGTCTTTGTGTGTCTCTGTGTGTGTGTCTGTCTCTGTGTGTGTGTTTCTGTGTGTGTGTCTGTCTTTGTGTGTCTCTGTGTGTGTGTGTCTCTGTGTGTGTGTGTGTGTGTGTGTGTGTGTGTGTGTGTGTGTGTGTGTGTGTGTGTGTGTGTGTGTGTGTGTGCCAGTTGTAATAACCATCTCACTTCCTTCCGCCTCATTAGCATACGATGTGCTGATGAGCTGCCATCGCTAACCAGCACACACCAAACCAAAAGGCCTCTTCGTATCATCTCAGGTTGTAAAGCACCGAGTTAATCAGCTTAGAATCGACTGTATGGAAACCATAATTACGCGTGTTTAATTGCTTATCGTCTGATGGGAACAAGTTTATTAGAAAATGTATTCATGGTAATTGCTTCCTGAGGTTTCCGCTGCTACGATGATATCCTGTCAGCTCCCATTTGGATTGGAGGATTAATGCGTCACGAAACGACTGCGTGTCGTTCTGTGGACGCTCGGTTTAACTCAAAGTGATTTTTAATTTAGGGATTTCTAAAGTAGAGCTTTGGATAAGTCTCTGGAGTGAGATACGTCAAAATCGGAATATCTCGCTGTTGATACGGAGGGATATAAAGCAGGAAATGACCTGTTATCCGTTACAATTACTAGTTACCTGTGTTTCCTTCAGCCTCACAATGAAACACATGAGCACTTACTACTGTTCAAAAAGCAGGAATAACATCTGAGTGCACCGTTTTAGTTTAAAGCACACACACACTATTTGATGAACATATAGGTTCACTTCCTGAATTAAACACAGAACATATGAACCAAAGAAACTCACTTAAATACCTCATTCACACCAACGCAACTCCGGTTCAAGCTCCGTGCTAGAGCTTTTCAGGTTCAGAACCGGTTCTTCGGTTTAGCTCCGGCTCTTTTCACACCGCCCAGAGTCCGACTGGTGCTGCGTCATTGCGTCATCGTTTGCGTTATGACGTAACCGTTTTCGTGCCTGCTTCATAAAGCCAAACCGCTCGGAAACCCCTCACAGCTGACACCGACAACAACAACAACAATGGCCGATTGTGCTCCAGCTTCCTCTGCACCTCTTCGGAAGACCAGATTCCCAGCAGGTAGCTGGTCTCTTCAGTGGACCACTGCTGCTTGTTAAGTTTCTCCATCGTTGTGTACAAACTGGATAAAACGCCGGCTTCTTGTTGTTGTTCAGGAGTTGATCCCGCCCCTGCCCCCGCCTCGACGTAAGCGTGACGTATGCGGTGCTTTTGCTCTGGCCGGACAATTTTTTGGTGCTTGAAACGAACCGGATTCCGGAGCTAAGAGGCTGCGGTGTGAACAGGAAAACCCGGTGCTTTTCAAGCTCCAGCTCCGACCGGCCCTGAAACACCGTTGGTGTGAATGAGGTCTTAGAGGACCTATTATGTAGTATTTGCAAAAATGTATCATAAATGTCATATTGTTGGGAATAAAGACGATATTTGAAAGCGACAGTGTTGTCATTTAGATTTCTGTAATCATGTCTGGTTCATTTGACCCCAACAGCACCACAGGGTCCCAAATGTGAAGCAAAAATGCCCAAAAATCTATGGTTTCAGCTTCTAAAATGTAAAAATTCACTTCTATCAATGTCATTTGTTATCCGTTACAATTACTAGTTACCTGTGTTTCATGAAGCATATTCAGCCTCACAAGAAAAGGTCTGCAAAGGCTACAATCCCTTTTTACAGGTCACAACAGAATACATTTCGAAGTAACCATGCAGGTATTTATCAGATATAATAATTAAACGTGCGGTCGTGCAGTACATATTGATGGAAGTATCTGTAAGAACCCACACAGACAGCAGCGCAGTATAATCTGTTCTGATTTATTACCAATCTGAATATTACTCTTCACACAAAATATATTATTATTATATCATCATTGAGGCTCTCCGTACTTTTCAGACAGCACTACATATCGTAAAGTTGTCTATACGAGGTCACAATATCACGATATGCGGAGATGGAGGGACAACTTTCACTTTGGCTTAAATATAATCTATTGATTCTATTCATATATATCTGGGTTATATGCATTACATCTAATATTAACAGTGACAACGTGTGTAATCAGGATTAAAAAAACACCTGATATGTCGAGAACAAATTCATAATCTGTGAGGCTTTTATCCCCAAAATACAACACACACACTTCAACGTCTGTACATGTGAGTATATAATGAGTGTATTTCCAAAACACATCGATTCGTTAATATTCTGTACAATATTATGATTTTTACATTAACTTTAAAAGTACTATGATGAATGAGAGCTGCTGCGATGAGTAGAAGAGACAGAAAATGTACCGGCGGCCATTTTTGTAGTTCTTTAAACCCGTATGGCCAACTGGTGCAAACACGCTGCCGCTTTAAAAACGACACAAATACAAATAATGACATTGTTTTTGAAGCCGCAACGTGTTTTTCTTAATTGGAACGTTCTCCTAATTGGATGCATTTGCACCTGTGGGCCTCCGTACAGTATGGCGGTTAAATTAATCAGATTTTTTTATTTTAACTACAAGAGAAATTAGAGAAGGATTACATTTTTTTACCTGAAACTCCATAGATTTGTTTGCTGTCCATTAAAAATGCAAGTGTTTATTAAAGTGGATTTTCTTTTTCCATAAATCTATCTTGAACATTAAGTGATTTAGTATTTGCAAATAATCACAAATGTTATCCATATTGGTGGGAATTGTGAGAGAAAGGCGGTATTTGTGAGCGATAGTGTTGTCATTTAGATTTCTGTAATCATGTCTTTGGTTAATTTGACTCCAACAGCATCACAGGGTCCCAAATGTGAAGCAAACATCCTAAAAATCGATGGTTTCAGCTTCTAAAATGTAAAAATTAACTTCTATCTTTGTCATTTGTGACGGTTAATTAAACAAACTGATATTTTAGACTCTAAAAAAAAGTCTTTTTTCATCAAATTATCCTAGAAAATCAACTGCCATCTGTAATAATGAATACAACAGATAGCTAGGCAGGTTTGAAACGTGCCGATCAGCTTTCCAACGTTATTTTAAATCTCTACTCGACGTCACGACAGCAGCTCGTCAGTGGCACTATAACGGTATGTTCAGGAACAACATCACAGTAAGGAGAAACCAGGACTCATTTTGGCAAAAAGTCCCGCAGTAGGAGTTCGCTTTAAGAAGATGGAATCACTGAAAACACAAACAGGTTTCTGCCAACATGGATCCAGGCGAGATCTCTGGCACGACATTCATAAGAATACAGTTTGTATATCGAGGTGAAGAGGAGGGAGAGACAGAGAGAGGAAGATCTCGGGCTGGAGTGGGCGGAAGGAGAGCGATATTCAGCGATGAAGAGGAGGAGGAGGAGGAAGGTGAGATGCCTCCTTTAAGGAAGCGCTTTCAAGATGGCGTTCACCTCCTCGGCCACGGCTGTCAGCCCAAACTCAAACTGCTCCTGAGGAGGAAGAGGAGGAGGAAGAGTTGTAATACTAGTTGAACATTTTAACATTTTATATATTTTCTAGTTTGTGTTTATTCTATATATTGTATTTGTTCCTGTTCAGCCGAGGTTGTTTGTAAATGTGGCAAATAGAATAAAGATTGAGATTGAAGGAGGAGGAGGAAAGGAAGGAGGAGGAGGAAGAGGAAGGTTTTAGTCGTGTTCACAGGTAACTTGTAATTAAACTAGAAGCTAAAATGGTTTTATTGTGATCTATTGACTTGTTTCCGCGTTCCTTTCTTCATGGATGTGTGTGACTCCGGAAAGCCTCAGAACACGTGGTTTAAACGACACAGAAAAACTCAATTGTGGTAAAAATGATGGTGCTTTTATCCATTTTTAAAGAGAGATTCTGCAGGATGTGTTTGTGTGTGTGTGTCTCACCTCTCTCTCTCTCAGTGTGTGTGTGTGTGTGTGTGTGTGTTTCACTCTCTCTCTCAGTGGTGGCGTCTCAGCTGTCTGTGTGTGTGTGTGTGTTCATTCTCAGCTCTCTCTCTCAGTGTGTGTGTGTCTGTGTATCTCACCTCTCTCAGTGTGTGTCTGTGTGTGTCTCAGCTGTGTGTGTGTGTGTGTGTGTCTCAGCTGTGTGTGTGTGTGTCTCAGCTCTCTCTCTCAGTGTGTGTGTGTGTGTGTCTCACCTCTCTCTTTCTCTCTCTCTCTCTCTCTCTCAGTGTGTGTGTGTGTCTCACCTCTCTCTCTCTCTGTGTGTGTGTGTCTCACCTCTCTCTCTCTCAGTGTGTGTGTGTGTGTGTGTTTGTTTGTGAATCCCACTCATAGTTCTCCCCTGAGGAAGCCCACAGAGTGTGATTGATGTGAGGCGCTGCTGGAGTTTCTCTCTGCCCTCAGAGAGAGAAAGGTACGTAGGAGTTCTGAGTCTTTAGAAGTGTCCCGGTCTGGGAGGAGGGAGGAGGAGGAGGAGGATCGATGCGCAGGAGGAGGAGGGAGGAGGAGGAGGAGGGGGAGGAGGTA
This sequence comes from Gymnodraco acuticeps, assembly GCF_902827175.1. Classification (NCBI taxonomy): domain Eukaryota; kingdom Metazoa; phylum Chordata; class Actinopteri; order Perciformes; family Bathydraconidae; genus Gymnodraco; species Gymnodraco acuticeps. The sequence goes on from NW_022989895.1 coordinate 23,149, forward strand.
GGGAGGAGGAGGAGGAGGAGGAGGATCGATGCGCAGGAGGAGGAGGGAGGAGGAGGAGGAGGATCGATGCACGCATGCACAACATGTTAGAACCTGACTACATGTTGCACCTCGTCTTCACTTATAGGACAGCGCTGTGAAAGCAGCAGCAATGAAAGCTAACACACTGCTGCCTTCATTAGGATTACTTTGGTCCTTCCTGCAGGAGAGGAAATGTATTGAGGCGAAGGACGACAGAAGTAACATTGAGCTCTTTTGAGATTCAAACAGGAAACATGTTGATAATAGTCGGAACAAGTTGGATTTATTTCACCTTTTTACAACAAAACTGTCAATTTGGCGAAAAGCCCTAAAATGCCGTCAAGTAGAAGAGTCTTATTCTGCCTGGTGATAAAGTGCAGTAACATATAAGAGGCTGTGATGAATGCAGAAATGAGTTATTATCTGTTAGTTATCAGTTATTGGGGTTTTCTATTCAGTCGAGTTTTAAAATGTCTTGACATCATGAGGGTTTCCAGTCTGTGGCTATACGGACGGTTTCATTGTCTCGTGCTTTTACATTAGTTTCTTTTGTCTGAATGTATTTATCGATGTACAGCACAGATTGGATTGAGCACATCACTCCTCCTGATCCGGTGGATATGAATTAGGGCCGCTCGATTATGGCAAAAATTATAATCTCGATTATTTGGGTCAATAATTGTAATTGCGATATTAAATGTGATTATTCATTGACTTTGAAAACATCCATTTATTGGAGAAAACACATTTGAACAGTTTGTTTTTAACAGTTGATTATCCTGAACTTTAAGAATAACTCAACTGAAAAACCAAAAAATAAATAAAATAAATAATAATAATAATTTAAAAAATCGTTTTATTTCGATTACGTTGTTTTCGTAATCATTGCAAGCCATAATCGTAATGGCGATTAAAATACGATTAATTGAGCAGCCCTAATATGAAGTAGACAATCGTCCGCCCTCCTTCCTTCCTCCCTCCCTCCCTCCTCCCTCCCTCCCTCCCTCCCTCTCCTCTCCTCTCTCCTTTGCACCTGTCGGAGGTCAAATGTATCTGTTTTTTAATTTTAACTAAAAGAAAAATGATGGAAGGATTTCTTTCACCTGAAACTCCGGAGCCGTATTTGCTCTCCATTCAAAATGAAAACCCACGTGTATGAACACGGTGTAGTGGATTTTCTTTTTACATAAATCCATCTTGAACTTTAAGTGATTTGCAAAAAGTAATCATAGATGTCATATTGTTGGGAATACAGACGGTACTTGGATTAATTCATGTTTAGTGTGTTTGACCCCAACAGCACCACAGGGTCCCACATGTGAACAACACACTAGAAGAATGCCTAAAAGTCTCTGGTTGGAGCTTGTTTGTGACGGATAATCAAACATCCTGATATTTCAGACTCTAAATCAGATTAATCAAAAAAAACCTTTTCATCAAATGATTCCAGAAAATAATAATGAATACAACAGTGAGTCAGCAGGTTGTGCTTCGATGCTGATTTCAGGACATACATCTCCACTCGACAAAGACATGTTTGAATGGCTGCTCCCTTCCTCCCTCCTTCCCTCCTCCCTAACTCCTTACCTTTGTCTGCACCATCCCAGCTCTCTGGTCTCTCAAGTGCTCCAGGGTAGCGGCGATATCAATCTCTTTAGCACCTGCGAGAACAGAGGGAGAGTTGGACTGAGTTCAAAGCCGTAATCCAGCAGCTCACATCTGTCAATCTCTCCGTACGCCGCGCTGCCTTTAGAGAAACCGCCCGGCGACGAATTATTACATTCATCCCGGGGAAAGGACTTGGACCAGAGCCACGGGCGGTTTCCTCGTT
>NW_022989895.1:30000-72566 GCF_902827175.1 Gymnodraco acuticeps
CTTACATGTTGAACACAAATACCTGTACTTTCTACTTCTCACATGTTGAACTCAAATACCTGTACTTTCTACTTCTTACATGTTGAACACAAATACCTGTACTTTCTACTTCTCACATGTTGAACTCAAATACCTGTACTTTCTACTTCTCACATGTTGAACACAAATACCTGTACTTTCTACTTCTTACATGTTGAACTCAAATACCTGTACTTTCTACTTCTTACATGTTGAACTCAAATACCTGTACTTTCTACTTCTTACATGTTGAACTCAAATACCTGTACTTTCTACTTCTTACATGTTGAATCCAAATACCTGTACTTTCTACTTCTTACATGTTGAACACAAATACCTGTACTTTCTACTTCTCACATGTTGAACTCAAATACCTGTACTTTCTACTTCTTACATGTTGAACACAAATACCTGTACTTTCTACTTCTCACATGTTGAACTCAAATACCTGTACTTTCTACTTCTCACATGTTGAACACAAATACCTGTACTTTCTACTTCTTACATGTTGAACTCAAATACCTGTACTTTCTACTTCTTACATGTTGAACTCAAATACCTGTACTTTCTACTTCTTACATGTTGAACTCAAATACCTGTACTTTCTACTTCTTACATGTTGAATCCAAATACCTGTACTTTCTACTTCTTACATGTTGAACTCAAATACCTGTACTTTCTACTTCTCACATGTTGAACTCAAATACCTGTACTTTCTACTTCTTACATGTTGAACTCAAATACCTGTACTTTCTACTTCTTACATGTTGAACTCAAATACCTGTACTTTCTACTTCTTACATGTTGAATCCAAATACCTGTACTTTCTACTTCTCACATGTTGAACTCAAATACCTGTACTTTCTACTTCTTACATGTTGAACTCAAATACCTGTACTTTCTACTTCTTACATGTTGAACACAAATACCTGTACTTTCTACTTCTTACATGTTGAACTCAAATACCTGTACTTTCTACTTCTTACATGTTGAACTCAAATACTTGTACTTTCTACTTCTTACATGTTGAACTCAAATACCTGTACTTTCTACTTCTCACATGTTGAACCCAAATACCTGTACTTTCTACTTCTCACATGTTGAACACAATACCTGTACTTTCTACTTCTTACATGTTGAACTCAAATACTTGTACTTTCTACTTCTTACATGTTGAACTCAAATACCTGTACTTTCTACTTCTCACATGTTGAACCCAAATACCTGTACTTTCTACTTCTTACATGTTGAACTCAAATACCTGTACTTTCTACTTCTTACATGTTGAACTCAAATACCTGTACTTTCTACTTCTCACATGTTGAACACAAATACCTGTACTTTCTACTTCTTACATGTTGAACACAAATACCTGTACTTTATACTTCTTACATGTTGAACTCAAATACCTGTACTTTCTACTTCTTACATGTTGAACTCAAATACTTGTACTTTCTACTTCTCTCATTTCCCAAACAGCTGGTTCCTTTAGTCTGAATGTGTGTTTGATGCGTGATCATTATTCTTTAGAGTCATTGCGTGTCTATTGATTTGAACACGATCCGTGTATCCATCATTTCCTGGTCTTCTCTAAAGAAGAGGGACCAATGGAAACGTTGTCATGTTGCCGTTGTTCAGCATGGAAACATTCATTAGCTAACAATGACATTATTGTTCTATTAATATAAAGGGAGGTCAGGTACTCTTTAAAGCAGCTGCTAGTTATGGGTACTTTTTACTGAAGTACATTTCAAAGCCTCTTTACTTTGACTTGAGGAAAGAAGTTTAGTCAGTACTTCTACTTTCACCAGAGTATTTTTAAACACGAGTATCTGTACTTGAGTAAAGGATGTGTGTACTTTTGCTATCTTGAATATTTGACGCTCTGATAAATGAGATGCATGTGTGGTCTGGGGGTTTTTGGGGGAGAGGGGAAGGGTTTGTGAGGCGCACCGGGGACAAAGGCTTTTTAAATGAATGCACCTCAGGAGCAGAGGAGAGGTGGAGAGGCTGGAGAGAAAAGAGAAAGCTCGTGGAGAGCCTTGCTTTTTCATTTCTCCAGAGATAGTCTGGTGAAAAGCCTCCCTTTGTGCCGCTGGCCATTCAGCCGCTCTGCATGTTAATTGCAAACAAGGCGTGCACGTCTCTCTAATAAAAGGCAAGGCCAATAAAGAAGGAGCACCGCTGCTTCATTAATCCACTGCAGATCCACTCATGCATGAAGAAGGATGTGACCATTAAAAAATGTCTGACAGATACCTGGTTAACTAACTCGACCAAAAGGGAAGAGTTTCTGGTGTTTGTGTCCCATTAAAAATAAGAGGAATAGACACAAGAGAACTGGATTAATGGGTGTTAAGGCCGATTTTTTGCCTTTCCTGTTCGAGAGAGGACTCTTTAAAGTAGAGACACTACATACTGATATACACCTGAACATCAGCAGGAGAGGACTCTTTAAAGTAGAGACACTACATACTGATATACACCTGAACATCAGCAGGAGAGGACTCTTTAAAGTAGAGACACTACATACTGATATACACCTGAACATCAGCAGGAGAGGACTCTTTAAAGTAGAGACACTACATACTGATATACACCTGAACATCAGCAGGAGAGGACTCTTTAAAGTAGAGACACTACATACTGATATACACCTGAACATCAGCAGGAGAGGACTCTTTAAAGTAGAGACACTACATACTGATATACACCTGAACATCAGCAGGAGAGGACTCTTTAAAGTAGAGACACTACATATTGATATACACCTGAACATCAGCAGGAGAGGACTCTTTAAAGTAGAGACACTACACACTGATATACACCTGAACATCAGCAGGAGAGGACTCTTTAAAGTAGAGACACTACATACTGATATACACCTGAACATCAGCAGGAGAGGACTCTTTAAAGTAGAGACACTACATACTGATATACACCTGAACATCAGAAGGAGAGGACTCTTTAAAGTAGAGACACTACATACTGATATACACCTGAACATCAGCAGGAGAGGACTCTTTAAAGTAGAGACACTACATACTGATATACACCTGAACATCAGCAGGAGAGGACTCTTTAAAGTGAATACTTGCCTGCAGTGAACAATAATCGGGCAGGATCGACCCCGGTAGCACTTGTTAACCTTCCTGCAATAGAAAAAGAGAAAAGTGGATGTTATGGTGAGCATTGTGAGCATGAAGGCTGCTAACGAGGACTCTTTAAAGTAGAGAAACTACGTACTGAATAATTAAAGCGAGGGGTGACTCATCAAAAGAGCAAACCTGCCTCCTGTTAATCAAACCTCTTTAATCTGTAAATCAGTGATAAAATAACACTGCGATGGTTGCCACTAACCCTCGGCTTATTATGGGATGTTTTACACCACAGACACAGTGAGGGCCAACGAGCCTTTTTCACACACCCAACCCCCACCACCTTCTGTTGCCATGGAAACTGACTACAGCGAGAGCGTCCGTGCATTTCCACTCTTTTTTTTTTTATACCTTTCAGCCACCTTTTGTATATGATTTCTTATAACCATGCAGAGCTGTTTGGAGTTCCCATGCAATCAAGAGGAAGGCGCAGTGAGGAGGAGGAAGAGGAGGAGGAAGAGCAGGAGGTGCACAGGCCTGGCTGAGGAGACACAGTTTCCAATGATCACTTTTGTGACTATGCAACTGGGCTCATATTACTAGCTGCAGCATCACAAAAATGACACTGGCAACCGCAAGAAACCGTGAGAAACACCGAGAAGATCTGAGAGTAAAGTCAGAGCTTTAGATTCCCAACACCCACACCACATATTGACAGCCAATAGCAAAGGAGAACCTGCTCAAACCTGCGCACCCACACCTACAGGATAAGCTGGAGGTGTGGCTTTAGCATCCTCAAAAACATCAAGGCTTCGAAATATCAAATTCAAATTCAGACTTTTTTGACTCTCATTGACTCGTTTGTAAAAGAGGATACCAAAAGTAAAATAAATAGATATTTTTATCATATTTATATATATATATTAATGTAAAACATATATATATATAAATGGAAAAATAAATAAATATAATACAGTTAAGGGAAAAAAGAAAAAAAATATTTTCAAATAAATCTGAAAGAATTAAAAATAAAAATATATAATCATTCTCGCATTTGATACCAACATTTAAATAAATAAATATTTATGTTTTATTTACCTATAAGATACATGAATAAAAAAAATATGATATAAAGAAGGAAAGATAAAATAAAAATAGAACAAATGATTTTTTTGTGCAGAAAAACCCATTTTCTCTCGCAGCGTTTTGTTTACATGCAACCTTTGAGTTAGGGTTTAAAAATGAAATCAAATAAACAAACTTTTCTTCATTCGATATCACAGATATGCACACCATGACAGCATCCTTTCCTTCGCCCTCATCTGCATCACAAATAAGGGACAGACACCCGTCCACCAATCAGATGCATCGACTCTGAATTTTCCTCATTTGCAGGCTTTTCCTTTCCCTCCTGGTTCTCCCAGAGGACCTATTGCTGCTCTTCTGCCAGAACACATTACATGGAGAACACAGCGAGGTTATTCAGTCACTAGCGTTCTTTATTTTGCGAGACAGGCTTCTCATTTAATTGGCTGCCTGAATTAGCGTTTTATATTCTTCTCTTCCCAAGCCAAGCCAAGCCAAGCCAAGCAGTGCGGGGCGGTTAATTTGCTGCATCACATGTTCTGGAGGGAGGTGAAGGAAATAGGCCCGGGATGAAAGGGATAGCACAGAAACCTGATCAGAGAACAACCGGGACCCCCACAAAAGCAGAGGGGCAAAGAAAGAGGGTGCAGACAGGAAACAAGAGGAGGAGATTAAAACATCAGGTGGAGATCTTCAGGGTCTGAAGGTGCGTTCACAGCGGAGGATAAGCATTTTCTGCATGTCGTAATATGTTAATATTGTTGTTGTTGGTATCTACATGGTGAGGTAAGCCCCGCCTCCTTGTATAGTTTGAGTGACGCGAGTAAACACCAATGATGTCGTGGTGTGAACGCCCCATTTGAAGAGGATTTTTTTTGCAAGTAAAGTCAATAGAGAGGCGAAGTCCCTCCCCTTCCTCCATGGGACCTTATTTCAGAAAAAGTATGTATTGAAGTCAATGGAGAGAGAAAGATTATCTCTCAATCCCGTTTGAATTGTGCCACGAATTACACATATGATGTTTGTCAATTTAAAAGATAATTTTTCAAGTCAAACAAATTAAAATGTGTCGTCAAACTGTGAAGTAACACTTTGTTTGTTTGAAACCGCTCAATGAACTACATCTCCCGTCTCGCTCCACACACCAAGACGGCCGTCACGTTGAAACATTTCACTTCTTTCTTTCAGAACGAGACGGAAAGTATTAAAAGAGGTGAAAATCACTCCAAGTCTGGGCGCGTTGAGAGCTGTGCACACACACAAGGGGAGTGAGTCGGTTCCGTGAGAGCCAGCATGCGGGACCGGGACTCTGGGATTTGTAGTCTTTCTAGTTGCGTATTTTTCATAGTCTTATATTTCAACAGTTTTACGACAAACTGTGACCTTTTTGACGTGGAAATAATTTTTTAAGATTGACAAACATCATATGTGTAATTCGTGGCACAATTCAAACGGGATCGAAAGATAATCTTTCTCTCTCCATTGACTTCAATACATAATTTTTCCGAAATAAGGTCCGATGGGTTGGAAGTAGATGGGCGGGACTTCGCCTCTCTATGCAAAGATGCGGATAGTCAGTTAAAAAAATGTCAACTGAAGAGATAAATTAAAGCCAATCAGCGGTGAGAATCTCAGCCTGTCGTCATAGCTGACTCAGGAAACCAAACAGCAGCCGTTAGCTGTTAGCCGTTAGCTGTTAGCCGTTAGCTGTTAGCCGTTAGCACACAGAGCTCACAGTTCCTCATATCTGTTCATGAACTGGAGAAACATCAGAGTGTATACACGTACTAACCCCAGACTGTCTGTGTCTCTGCTTTATTTCTGTCTGTATGACGTTGTTGTGAGTGTGGACAGAGCAGCTACATGTTAGCTTAGCCTAGCCTGCTCCGATCTGCATTCAGAAAACATCTTAAATGTTTTTTCCTGCCGTCTTGTAAGCACACTTACGTATAGCTTTACTTCTGCATTATTTTTGAGACATGCATCGCAATTAAATCACGGGGTAATGTGTTAATTGTATTGTTGTTGGTATATCTACATGATGAGAAAAGCCACGCCTCCTCGTCTAGTTTGAGTGACACGAGTAAACACCAATGAGGGTCTCCACTTTACCTGCGGAAGTCTAGAAGGGTCCGGGCAGAGTTTGGGATCCCGCGGTCCATCCAGGACAGGAAGTGGAACTGCGTGACGGTGCGAGTCTCGTTGGTCTGCAGGTTTTTCAGGTAGAAGCTGCGCACCAGGAAGTCCTCGCACCAGATGTGCTCCGACACCAAGTTCACCTGGGAAATATAACGATTTAGTGAAAGATTTAGCAAGGATATACAAATGTAATCTATTATTATTATTATTATTATTATTATTATTATTATTATTATTATTATTATTATTATTATTATTATTAAGAAGAGACAAGTCTTAGTATGTTGGTATCCAGATATGCAAATAGAGTTGATAAAAACCTGCAGGAATAAACTACAAGATAAGCATCTACACAAAACTAAAGGTGATAGGGATGTCACGTTGTTTTGGGAAGTAAACAAAGGAGTCACACAGAGATCTGAGCCTCTGCAGACCATTTACATGCACTAAAACCTATAGAGAGGGAAAACCCCAAAAAGCAGAATAGGACCTCTTTCAAATGTTAAAATCTAAGCTTTGCAACTCCCTCTAATCTCTCACTGACATCCGACACTATGTTCCAGAAGTCAACAACACAGGGATTTGAGCCTTTGCAGACCATTTACATGCACTCAAACTTATAGAACACACGACAGGAAAGGGAAGACCCCCCAAAAAGCAGAATAGGGCCTCTTTAAAATGTACAGAATCCAAGCGTTACCTCGTAGATGTGGTAGATATCCGATACTATGTTTCAGAAGTAAACACAGGGATTTTAGCCTTTGCAGACCATTTACATGCACCTAAACCTATATCACACTACAGGGAAGGAAACCCCACAAAAAGTAGAATAAGGCCTCTTTAAAATGTTAAAATATATGCTTTGCAACTCCTTCTGATCTCTCACTGACGTAGATGTGGTAGACATCCGACACTATGTTCCAGAAGTTAACTACACAAGGATTTGAGCCTCTGCAGACCATTTACATGCACTAAAACCTATATCACATTACAGGAAAACCCCCAAAAATAAAACAGGTCCTCTTTAAAATGTACAGAATCCAAGCGTTACCTCGTAGACGTGGTAGACATCCGATCCCTCGTCAGGCCAGTAGGGATGACACTGCTTCACCCCATTTTCAGAGAGTGGGGTCAACATGACGACGACAACACAACCACTCTCCCACACCATCTGAAAGTAAACAAACGTTGTTTACTGAAGTGTATTATGTAAGACAACAGAACAATGTGACCATGATTTTATAGGAAAACCAGCAGAAATGACATCTGAGCTGAGAGAAAATACTCAATGTTTAGTTTAATACACACAGTTAAGCTCACACACTGCTAGTAATCCCCATTTATTAAAAGTAATATAGCAGTAATCTGTCTTTGTTGATGGTCACTAGCAGCAGGGGCGGTTCTAGGGGGGGCAGTGCCCCCCTAACACTGACCTCTGACCCTCCTGTGGCCCCCCTAACAATGAAAAGTGTTTTTTTTTTTTTTAATGTATATTTTCTGGTACTCGGTTTGCCAAAAAACGCAGGATTTTGTTGCTGCAATGTGAGATTGTGCAGACACCCTTATGTAAAGTAGAGATGTAACTGTTCATTGCCTTTATGTTTATATAAATATGGTGTTAGTGCAAACATTGCACTATAACTTAAGCTGAAGCTAACAGTAATAACTATAAGATCTATCTGAAATAAATAAGTGTACTGAAACAAATACCAATAACTGTATTGCATTGTTTTCTTATGCGCAATTACTTCATACTGTCTAGTTCTCTTTTTCGTCCTGCATTTATTGTGCCCCCCTCAGAAAATAACTGGCCCCCCAGTCAAATTGGTCTAGAACCGCCACTGACTAGCAGAAGCATGTAGCACGACTTCATTTTCTTGCATTAAAGTGAAATTGATTTCCTAAGTCTGAATAAATGTCGGCGCTCAGCGTGAGACACATGATGGACGCTTGACGTCTGAGTGAAATCACAACAGCTTCATTTCATCTCCTCCTAATCTAACGGGGAGGAAGACGGCCCTCGGCAGCCATTAGGAGAATGAGGAGGAAACGTGGCTTTTATGATTGCTATAAAAACACAATGGCCTCCACTATACACTAATGGTGAGCGTCTGTGATCCGGCCCAGTGGCGCATTACACCGACTGTGTGATGAGATTAGAGATAATGTGGGGGAGTATTACCCATTTAGTCTGGAAAGGGGTTTGGATAGAAGTATTCAGACCCTTAACGTGAGAAAAGCTACTAAAAATACGGCATTTTTACGAAAGATATTCAGGGAATGACCAAAAAACCCCCAAAATGCCAATGAATGTCCTGTAAACCCACTCATTGTTTCAAGTATTTAAATAAATACATCAGATAGTTAAGAACGTGTTTAGAGTTAATGTGGAGGAGTATTACCCATTTGGTTTTGAAAGGGGTTTGCATAGTGCTGTATTCAGACCCTTAACGTGAGAAAAGGCACTAAAAATACGGCATTTTTACGAAACATATTCAGGAAAAACTTACAAAAAAAGCCAATTAATGTCCCGTCAACACACTCATTGTTTTAGGTATTTTAATATAGTATTGGATGGTTTAATATATATAAAAGAAGGTAGGGATAAAAGGTGTTTTCAGATAGTTAAGAACGTATTTTTGTAACAGTTTCTAGGCTCCAAAAAATGAAGAAAACATTTAAAATAATAATAAGAAAAAATACAAAGATTAATAAAAACACAGAAAGGGGATCTTGCAAATTAAAAGCCAATCTAAAAAATATTTTTCAGCTTAAAATGTCCACTGAGTTTTCCTCTGATATTCTCTCATTATATTATGGGATGCAGGGAAGGTGTTTGGAGGATCAGCGCTGCAGTGGATTAGAGAGGATGGAAACAGGCCATTTTCATGACAGTGTTTACTTTTAATGGGGGAGAGAGAGCGGCAACAACCCGGTGTTTACCGTGTGGAATAATGAATAGTTTCTTCCTGCTTCATTGTGCCTGTCTCTATATTCTGCTTAATTGGGAAGGTTGTGTTATTAGTTAATAGATTTTCATCATTTCACCTCGCAGAAACACACATTAATAAACTAAATACAGGAAACAGCTGTTTTGTATCAAAGAGGCTCTAATCTGCTTTTTTCTGGGGTGTTCCCTCTCGTGTAGGTGTTGGTGCATGTAAATGGTCTGCAAAGGCTCCTTGATTAAAGCTGTTCCTGGGGGAAACGTGAGTATTTCACTGCTAAATGTTCCAAAAAAATGCTGCAAAATGAAACAGTTCTCAGCATTTTCGGAGGATATTCAACCTCAGAACCGTAGAATCTTTCTCTAACCCAGGGGGGTCAAACTCAATGTCATCGCGGGCCACATTCGCGTTAAGGTTGCACTCAAAGGGCCGGTTGTAACTATATACATATACATATATTAAATAATGTATTATATTACATTATTGCCTCTGAATTGGATTATTATCGGATAGAATAATACATTCGTAATTAACTACGTCTGAAAGCAGAAGTCCAGGGCAAATAATTGCAAGTCTCTTCAGTGCGCATGTCACAAAACAAGATGCATTGTGGGACATGTAGTTTATGGGCAACCTGCTTCTGTAATGTAACTGTATAATAAACGTATTATATTCTTTGCAAGCTCTTGAGGGGTCACAGAAAATGAAGTCGCAGGCCGGATTTGGCCCCCGGGCCTTGAGTTTGACCCCCCTGCTCTAACCCTATGGAAGCAAACACGAGACAGAATTATTTGAATTTGATCAGACACCGAATTTATAGCATTGAAAATGTTTACTTTGAAAATCATGTATCTGAATTTTTGTGAAATAAAAATCTGAAATATCTTGACACGCAATTTCAAAAGCTGAATTTCAATGTATTTGTTTTCGTGTTCACAAATTCAGATCCCAAAAATTCAAGTTAAAATAATTCAGATACATGATTTTCAAAGTAAACATCTTCAATGCTATAAATTCGGTGTCTGATCAAATTAAAATCATTCTGTCTCTTGTTTGCTTCCATACATGTCGGACCAAAGTCGGTTTTTATCCGAGCATTAGGAAGTAATCCTGTTGTTGAGTTTATTAAAACATTAAAGCTGTGACGTGAAGCTCTGTCTTTGTCTCCTTTTCAGGGAGAAAAACACAAAGAAATGAAATAAAAAAACGGATTGTATTTTCTTGAAAGCGAATATAAGCATATGGACATTTCCCTTGTTCCAAACGTCATCATGTTTGAATATAAATAAGCATTCAGTAACGTCCCCATATGGAGCCAAACGACCCTCTAATTACCACAGTGCGGTCCTATTAACACGTGAAAACGCCATTTGGAGACCATGCATCATTTAAAGCGAAGCTCCACACGAAACGACATGTTTTACAACCGCCGATATGCAGTGATTAACGGCTGGTCCGTGTGACATTTATGGACAAGGGGAGGGGGGGGGTGCAAATATGGGCAAACATTAGCATTATTATGAATATAAGTCGACTTCTTAGAGGTGTGTGTGATGAGACGTATATTTACAGCCAGAAAGCACCGCTTTGATGCATTATGATCACATTACAGCGCCAAGAATACAATTATTTGTCTTTTCACAAATGTGCTTAGTGGCCAAATGGCGGTACTACAACTTCTGTGACGTCCCAAAAAGACTCTTTCCCATTGACTTACATCGGAGAAAGAGACGAGTGTAAATCAGCGGATGATTATTTGTACGAAAACGAGGGGATTATTTGAATCTAAGGTCGTAAACGTTGTCAAATCCAGAGTTGTTTCACCTCTCCATTCGTTGAGGTAAGATGGGCCTTGAAACTAATGATTGGAGGTGAAATGGTCAATGGGCCCAGATACTGGTATATTTGGAGGTGTATTGCCCATTTAGTCTGGTAAGGGGTTAGGATTGTAAGTATTCAGATCCTTGACTTGAGAAAAGGAAAAAAAATACTGCATTTTTACGTAAAATATTCAGGAAAAAGACAAAAGAAATACCCAAAAATGTAAATTAACGTCCCGTCAACAGAGTCATTGTTTTAGGTATTTAAATATAGTATTGGATGGTTTGATATGTAGCAAAGAAGGTAGTGATTAAAGGTGTATTAGCATCTTCAGCTAGTTAAGAACGTGTTTTTTTAATGACGTAAACAGTTACTAGGCTCCCAAAAATGAAGGAAATAGGATGTAAATAAAACTTTAAAAATTACAATAACATAATATGTTATTGTAATTATTTTATTAAAAAATTCGATTAATTTAATTGAGTTTTTATGTATTTTATAATATTTTTAAATATTATATTATTATATTGAAAAATATTATAAAATACAAAAAAATAAATTAAATTAATCGAATTTTTTAATAAAATAATAAGAAAAAATACAAAGATTAAAAAACATATATATATTTGTTTTCGAGAGTTCCTTGCGCCACTGAGCAATCTTCCACACAGCTTTCTTTATACATCCATGTTTATTATGTTCTGAGAAAGTATGAAACAGTAACAGCTGATGGGCTCGTTAGTTTGGATCGATAAGCTGAATATAAAACAATGAAAGGACAGTAGAGATGGTGTTACCTGCCAGAAGTCGGCCACGGTGGAGAGAAGAGGGCCTTGGGAGGAGATGTACGTCGGGTTTCGAGGGTCATGGTCCATCTGGAAGAGAGAGCAGAGTTTTAAGGTAGGGATACACCAAGCTGACACCAAAGAACTCACACAGACGGACCCGACTGTCGCGCCGTCTCTGCGTCTTGGCCATGTGTCGCACTGGAACACACCGACAAGACTTCAGATTCGACATGAAGAATCGGTAGGTTTTCGGCCAAAAAGGTGTCGGCCGAAAAGACATGACGGTGCGGGACACACCGATCTGAGTAGGGCGACAGGACGCTCATCGACGGCCAAAATCGGCTTGGTGTGTCCGGGCCTTTAGACAGAGTTCGGGATTAAAGCTTCAATTTCTGGGTAAATGACGGCCATGAAAGCCGAAAGAACGACAGCATTCATTGATTCTCTGAACGCGTCGTGTGCATTCCTTACTTCCTTTCAAAGAGGTCAGATTGGAATCGCTTTTATTCTTGTATTGTAAACCTGTCTATTTTAGCTGGTTTTAATGTTGATTTTATTCTCATTTCAATGTCATTGTATAATGTGTTTCTGCTGCACTACAGTATATCTCAATGCTTTTCATGATTTGTAAGCCTTGTGTTGAAATGTCTTGCAGAAATGTTAGATATCAGTCTCTTCAAACATAAAAAACCTGAAATCACGATTTAACCCCTATTTAAAATACAACTTTATTGCTATTACCTTCAATAACTTAAGGTTCATTATCTTAAAGCCAGGATTCGGAGGATTACACTCCTCTTATCATGCAATACTGTTTAAAAAAGCATTATAATCCCCTAATCCAGTGGTTCCCAACCTGGGGGGCGCCAAAGATTGCAGGGGGGGTGCCAGGCCTCAGATGATTTGAGGCAAATATCATATTTAGACTTTTTACATATAATTGTAACGCAATACATGATTGTCACTAAAAGCCTTGTCTCTACATTACAATAAAATATACAAAATAATTGACTAATTAATTTTAATAAAAATTCAAGTATTAGTATTAAAGGCATAAAAAGACAGAAATGTATAATTCTTTCTATAGAAATGTTTCTTCTGCCCGTAAAGTGTCCAAACCGGACTTGTCTGGATAAGCGCATGTTTAAAACACAGTCATTGTCCATGCCGGTTTCAGTTGGATTATTTGTCAGTTGCTCCGATCAGATCGGTCTCCTCCATTTTGTAGATTATTTACGACTTTTGAATCCACAGAAACACATCGGCAACATCCGGCTTACTTTGAGCATGTGTTCTAAACAGTTTAATCCCTTTGTGAATTGTTTCCACTTGCGACGTCCATTTCTTCATACAGCGGGAATCCAAATGAATGAATCCTGAGTCCAATAACCATCAAAGTCGCTCCAATAGTGCTCCTTAATTACGCTTTCATCCTCCTTTAACAACATACTTCACATTCATCCAGTTTGTGACAGAAGTTGTTGCATTTTTGAGACTTTGAAACTTTAATTACCGCTGTTGCGCCCCCCCCCTTGTGTGTGTGTGTGGGGGGGGGCGCAACTTCCAACAGTTGTCATTTGGGGGGGCTCTTGGGAAAAAGGTTGGGAACCACTGCCCTAATCTATGTATGTAACTGTCTTACTCCTTTTCATGCAATCTGTTCCCGAAGCCTCAAAGCGAAGCATTCAAAGCTAGAACAGATATTTGTGAAGGATATTTAACTACAAGCTCTTTTACTTCTAACCACTTCATGTCTTTTTGTCCCAGTCTGTCTTCTCCCCACAGAGGAGGACTTCTCTTTCATGTCTCGCTTTAGTATTCATGCAGCGACAGCATGTCTGTGTCCTTGAGATTAGCACTAACATTCATTATTAAAACAAAACCCACAAAAGGAGATTCAACCAGGAAGCATGAAGAGAACATTAAACTCCATGGAACCTAATTGAAGAAGAATGGGGAAGAAAATGCTTCCTAGTTTTGTGCTATGTCTCAAATATTAACATTTCAACAACTGTTGTGTTTTAAAGAGCCACTATTCTGGGGTTGTAGTGTGTTGTTTGGATGTTAGTGCAAGTAAATGGGCTGCAGAGGCTAAAATCTCCTTGATTAAAGCTGTTCCTGTGGAAAAACGTGATTTCACTGAAAAACGTTCCTAAAAAATGCTGCAAAATGAAACAGTTCTTAGTCATTTGGATGATATTCAACCTCAGAATCGCAGTATTGTTCCCAACTTGTTATTAAAATAAACAAGTCGGACAACAGTCGGTTTTATCGGAGCATTACCCCCTGATCCCACCGGAAGCGTCTGCGCCGCGCTGCGACCTCCTCCTGCGTCATAACCCACCAGGCGCATATCAAAACGTTGCGGAAGCGGAGCGTCGTGTGTGCAGCCTCGCAGTTGTTGGATGAACGTTCCACTTCCTGCCTGCGCCGCGTCAAAAATAGGATTCATCCTATATTTTAGAAATTCCTTGCGGCGAGGAGCTTCTGGGACGCTTCGAGCCGCGGGTCTGGTGGAATAGCACCCATTGACTAGAGTGGCCGCGATCGCTAAAATCGCCGCAGCGCAACGCAGCGCAGACGCTCCTGGTGGGATTAGGGGGTTAGGAAATAATCCTGTTGTTGAGATTATGAAAATATTAAAGCCGTGACGTAAAGCTCTGTCATTGTCTCCTTTTAAGGCAGTGTCGAAGAAAAACACTGATTTTAAACTTCTGAGCTCATGTTTGGGGTCCAGTTTGTGAGATACGACCCGGGAGCTTTCCTGACCGCTCGCTGTACCATGAATAACATTTAATGCACCCCCACACCTCCAGTAAAGCAGTGTGTGTCGTCTATCGTGATAAAACCAACCATACATCAACATTCAAAATGACTCCCTGTGAAACATCAACATCTCGGATGCTGTGCGTAAAAACTGCATGCAGGTCAATGTGAACACTCAATCAAATCTTGATCACATCCTTCAAATAAAACGCCCCGACGTCATTATGTGGCCCCTGAACGCCTCACAGAAACAGCCTGAAGCTAACAGACTGATATGGAGATATTTCAAGAGGAAGTGAAGAGTCAACAAACCAAGTGTCTCTACTTTAAAGAGTCCTCTCCTGCTGATGTTCAGGTGTATATCAGTATGTAGTGTCTCTACTTTAAAGAGTCCTCTCCTGCTGATGTTCAGGTGTATATCAGTATGTAGTGTCTCTACTTTAAAGAGTCCTCTCCTGCTGATGTTCAGGTGTATATCAGTATGTAGTGTCTCTACTTTAAAGAGTCCTCTCCTGCTGATGTTCAGGTGTATATCAGTATGTAGTGTCTCTACTTTAAAGAGTCCTCTCCTGCTAATATTCAGGTGTATATCAGTGTGTAGTGTCTCTACTTTAAAGAGTCCTCTCCTGCTGATGCTCAGGTGTATATCAGTATGTAGTGTCTCTACTTTAAAGAGTCCTCTCCTGCTGATGTTCAGGTGTATATCAGTGTGTAGTGTCTCTACTTTAAAGAGTCCTCTCCTGCTGATGTTCAGGTGTATATCAGTATGTAGTGTCTCTACTTTAAAGAGTCCTCTCCAGCTGATGTTCAGGTGTATATCAGTATGTAGTGTATCTACTTTAAAGAGTCCTCTCCTGCTGATGTTCAGGTGTATATCAGTATGTAGTGTCTCTACTTTAAAGAGTCCTCTCCAGCTGATGTTCAGGTGTATATCAGTATGTAGTGTCTCTACTTTAAAGAGTCCTCTCCTGCTGATGTTCAGCTGTATATCAGTATGTAGTGTCTCTACTTTAAAGAGTCCTCTCCTGCTGATGTTCAGGTGTATATCAGTATGTAGTGTCTCTACTTTAAAGAGTCCTCTCCTGCTGATGTTCAGGTGTATATCAGTATGTAGTGTCTCTACTTTAAAGAGTCCTCTCCTGTTGATGTTCAGGTGTATATCAGTATGTAGTATCTCTACTTTAAAGAGTCCTCTCCTGCTGATGTTCAGGTGTATATCAGTATGTAGTGTCTCTACTTTAAAGAGTCCTCTCCTGCTGATGTTCAGGGTGTATATCAGTATGTAGTGTCTCTACTTTAAAGAGTCCTCTCCTGCTGATGTTCAGGTGTATATCAGTATGTAGTGTCTCTACTTTAAAGAGTCCTCTCCTGCTGATGTTCAGGTGTATATCAGTATGTAGTGTCTCTACTTTAAAGAGTCCTCTCCTGCTGATGTTCAGGTGTATATCAGTATGTAGTGTCTCTACTTTAAAGAGTCCTCTCCTGCTGATGTTCAGGTGTATATCAGTATGTAGTGCCTCTACTTTAAAGAGTCCTCTCCTGCTGATGTTCAGGTGTATATCAGTATGTAGTGTCTCTACTTTAAAGAGTCCTCTCCTGCTGATGTTCAGGTGTATATCAGTATGTAGTGTCTCTACTTTAAAGAGTCCTCTCCTGCTGATGTTCAGGTGTATATCAGTATGTAGTGTCTCTACTTTAAAGAGTCCTCTCCTGCTGATGTTCAGGTGTATATCAGTATGTAGTGTCTCTACTTTAAAGAGTCCTCTCCTGCTGATGTTCAGGTGTATATCAGTATGTAGTGTCTCTACTTTAAAGAGTCCTCTCCTGCTGATGTTCAGGTGTATATCAGTATGTAGTGTCTCTACTTTAAAGAGTCCTCTCCTGCTGATGTTCAGGTGTATATCAGTATGTAGTGTCTCTACTTTAAAGAGTCCTCTCCTGCTGATGTTCAGGTGTATATCAGTATGTAGTGCCTCTACTTTAAAGAGTCCTCTCCTGCAGATGTTCAGGTGTATATCAGTATGTAATGTCTCTACTTTAAAGAGTCCTCTCCTGCAGATGTTCAGGTGTATATCAGTATGTAGTGTCTCTACTTTAAAGAGTCCTCTCCTGCAAACGTTCAGGTGTATATCAGTGTGTGTGTGTGTGTGTGTGTGTGTGTGTCCCTTTGTCTCTCTTTGACCTCTGACCCCCAGAAAAAGACCCTCAGATATGTTGCTTGTCGGCTGAAGCTAATGAGGAGGAAGGGGCGGTTTAGACGGAGGTAATTATCACAGTTTTGCTCCGTCTCTTTTGTGGGATAATTACTGTCCTTCCCTCCATGGCCAGTCTTTATTTTATAACCCTCTTCTCCCGCTCGGATTGATCGGCTTTATTATAATATTTTCTTCCCTGTAAAATGGCGAATGTTTCAGGCAGGAGATGGAGGTGTAAATGTTGCTTTCTGGAGAGTAATGGGCTTCGGGGTGCAGCTGTTTTTCCGCACCCCCTCATTTATCTCCTCAGAAAGAAATTGGCAGAGTATTTGAAATGCATAGCTTCCTGTTCCCTTTGATGGAATCCCTCGGCAGCCTCCGGGGAAATCAGGACTGGCAATGTTTGGGGAAATAAATAAATAAATAAAATGTGTAGGCCTCTGTGGATTTAAAGGTGCGACGCATTTGTTTAGTCCCAAAGAGAGATATATATATATATTGCTGATAGAAAAAGGTATCTACAGCACAAATAATCTATAAAATCCTGCCTTCAAATGGAGACATCTTTTAATTTGGAAATAATAACTTGATCATAACGGCAAACATTTGAAATGTTCTCCCTTTTTCTGTATTTCTTTTAATGTTTTATACAGTATCATATTTATGTCGTTATTATCGTCTATATTTGCTCGTCAGGGGTCTTTGAGCACCAGGAAAACACCATGATTATTGATTATGTTCTTCAATGACATGGTGCTTTATAATAAAATCTATTATACTCTGCAAAAATAATAAAAACGTGAAATCCACGAATATCTACGTCTTTTTTTAAATAAATTCTATGCATTTATTTGTATGTTGTTGTCTATAATGCCCTGAGTTTGTGCCTTTTTCTGATGTTGTGTTGAAGCTGTTTTTGTGTGTGTTTTTCCCCTAAAGGTCCCATGTCATGGCCATTTCTACTGATCATAATTCAAATCAAAGTTGAGGTCTACTAGAATAGATGTATACTGTGCAATGTTCCAAACTCTCATTGGTTTCTCACAGCATCTCTGTATAGTCTGTGTATTCACTCTCTGTCATACACGGCTTGTTGGAGCTCCTGCGCCCCCCTCCCTGTGAGCCCATGGCCGTCTGCGAGACAGCGAGACACAGCCCGAAACACACACACACACCCCCGCAGCCTGGCTGGGAGTTTGTGTGTGTGCCCAGGCTGAGTTCCTCGGTGTCTCGCTGTCTCGCCGACCCCACACCAGCTCACTGGTGTGGGGTCGGCGAGACAGCGAGCCTCGCAACGTCCCGCCGAATGTGAGGAAGTCCGCGGATTGGTCCAAACGTAACGGCTCCGCAGATTGGTTAATTTGGACCAATCTGCGGAGCCGTTACGTTACGTCACTGAACCCAGGAAGTAAACAATGGAAAAAGAGAAATGTCCAACGAGGCGTTCTGGGGCAGCAGACAGGTCTTCTCTGTGTTAGAGTTTTACTCGCTACAGGGTGTACTTTGAGGGTTTGTGACTCTGCAGACCGTTTACAAGCAGAAGCTTCAGAACACAAGGGGACGGGTGATAACCGGAAAAGCTTGACATGAGACCTTTAGATGCAGACGTTTTTGAGGAAAGCTTGAATTCAAATGCTTCTATTATCAGATTAGATTACATGTCACTTGTTAGACGCTTTTACCAACTCAATACTGTGGGGATTACAAACCTCGTTGACGACAGATATTATAATGAAAGCTGTATTATACTCACTATGGGACTGGCGTTGATGTAATCTGAGTTCCCGAGGTTATTCTCCACCTTCAGCGTGATCCTGGAGTGGTCATCTGTGAGAGGACATGCATTATTTACTAACCAATATTCCTCTCGTCTGAACACAATAACAGCAAGCGGAGGAAATGAGAGGATCGGCTGCAGGCTCTTCAATTTCACCAGACTTTCATCATGCATTAAACAACTGATTTGAAGTCTGCTCCACCTTCAATACGGAGGGGAAATAATTACAAATATCTGATCTGGAGAAGCTGGAAAATCCTCTTTTTTAAAACAAAGATAATCTGTTTGAGACTCAGTAGTCTTCTTCAACACATTTGCTTTAAAGTAAAAGACCCTAAATCTTGGCATCAAATGTTTTTGTGACTAAATGACCAGAAATCAAAGTTTAAAATGTGTTATTTATGATGAGAAACAGTTAAAAACTCTGCTCCATCAGGACTGTAGAAGTGGTTTGATCCAATTTGACTGACAGTACTCAAAGTCAATATGTTTCTAGAATGGTTTAATCCAAAACCCAATGGTCTAAACCCATTGGCTGCCCAGTGTGATGCTATTTCACAGGTTAGCAACTAGGCTACGTCCATCTCAAATCAGCTTAAGTGGAATATTACTCGGAGTAAGAGCTTATTTAGGGTATATTAAACCAAATCAATCTTAAAGTAATTGACAGTTAACTAAGCCCCGCCCACCTGAGTTAGTATTGCTAGGATTTTGCAGATTTAGCTATAATTCATAGATTGCTTCAAACCTCTTCAGTATTAACCACAGACGTTATTCTAAAAACACATTCAGAAAACCATTGACTTCCAGAACAGGTGACAGGAAGTGCTCAATACTGAGTAATCTCTGGGTTTAACACCTTGTTGTTGGCTTCGAAACCCCCCAACAAAAACCACTGAATAGACATTAGGGTTGACTCACATACGACCACGGCGTCGGAGCGGTTCTTCCTGGAGTTCTGCTCTCCGTGTCCGACGCTCCAGGCTCCGGGTTCGGCCTGATACGAACACAAAGCCTCCCATTCCCGCTCCAGACGGTTCTTGTTCTTCAGGTGGTCCTCCATGTACGACTGGGGGGGGAAACAGATACCAGGTCAGCCTTTAAGGTCATGCAAAATTCACATCTTCATGTCTCTTCTACATCAACATGTGTCCCCTCTTCTCCATGTCTCTTCTACATCAACATGTGTCCCCTCTTCTTCATGTCTCTTCTACATCAACATGTGTCCCCTCTTCTTCATGTCTCTTCTACATCATCATGTGTCCCCTCTTCTTCATGTCTCTTCTACATCAACATGGTGTCCCCTCTTCTTCATGTCTCTTCTACATCAACATGTGTCCCCTCTTCTTCATGTCTCTTCTACATCAACATGTGTCCCCTCTTCTTCATGTCTCTTCTACATCAACATGTGTCCCCTCTTCTTCATGTCTCTTCTACATCAACATGTGTCCCCTCTTCTTCATGTCTCTTCTACATCAACATGTGTCCCCCTCTTCTCATGTCTCTTCTATATCAACATGTGTCCCCTCTTCTTCATGTCTCTTCTACTATCAACATGTGTCCCCTCTTCTTCATGTCTCTTCTACTATCAACCATGTGTCCCCTCTTCTTCATGTCTCTTCTATATCAACATGTGTCCCCTCTTCTTCATGTCTCTTCTATATCAACATGTGTCCCCTCTGTGGAAAGAGACTCTGAAAGTTTCAGGAACAAAGATTCTCTCTTTTTGATCCATTTCTATAAAAACCTGTCTGAAAATGAGCTGATCAGATTTTGGCCACTTTATGATGTCATAACGATGTGTTGTCTTGTGTAACCATTAGCCAATCAGCAACCAAGGTAACCCCCTTATCACCTGAATCTCCTCCTAGAGCACCATTGAGTTCTTTGTAACCAAATCTCTCTCAGAGAGGCGTGGGGAGGGGCTCCTTATTTTCATCTAAAGCAGGGGTGGGGAACCTCCGGCCCCCAGGCCGTATATGGCCCGCGAGACAATTCGATACGGCCCTCGAGGTAATTTATAAACACAAGCAAAAAAGAAAAAATTAAAGAAATCTAGACCGCAAAAAAATTAAACAAGCGAGTGCCTGTTTTTCCTGGCCACAGTCAGGGTCCTTGAACACAACACGAGCCTAACGTGTCATCACGTGGTATATGTCTCGACTGACACGTGCTGAAGGAGAGCATCGGAACGCCGCTCGGTACTTCTAAAAATTGCAGTAGGCTACTCATAAGGAGCCGTACAGATGCTGCAGTTTCTGCGTGGCTGTGTCTTAGTTGAAAGCCCAGTGTCGATCTGTCACACTGATCATACAGTCAATAACTTTGTTATTAGCATCTGGTTAGCTAGCTATGCTAACGAATATAAGAAGCTTTTTCTACAACCAGTGAGGTAAAGGCACATCTTTATATGATCATTATAGTTATAAAAACATAAGAGAATAAAGTAAACAGGTATAAAATACTATATGACGGTAAAAAAAAGTTGTTATTAATAAAGAAGAATACAGTTTGAAAGGAGAGTGATTTGTAAAATATCCATAAAGAAAAAAAATCTGCTTCCAGTTCTGTTTTCATCTGGGTGTTGAGAGATGTGTCCATAGATCTCCTAATGTTGCTCTCAAAGTGCACCAGATTGATGCTTTTAACTTCAACATTTAAACAAACATCTTCCCGGGGGAGCATGCCCCCCCCGGACCCCCCTAGAGGAGGTTAGGTCCCCCCCCACTTAAATCATGTTCACATGGATAGGAAAGTAAATACATTTGCACACATCTTGTGTCCATATCTTTCTGCTGTGGTGGTCATGCCACACCGTGCACGTGCATACGCGAGTCATGGTGAGATCTCTGGATTGAGAGGTTGCTTCTTCTTTGCACAGAATGAAAGAAAGGCCAAATGAATGGCTGTGATTTTTAAGCAGAGGTCAATCATTTGTACGGCCCTCGGAGGATGTTGAAAAAATTGAAATGGCCCTTGAGAGGAAAAAGGTTCCCCACCCCTGATCTAAAGTAACAGACAGAGAATCAGCACTTTGGAAACAGGGCTGAAACAGAGGGGATTATGGGTAATGCTGCAATGATCGGTTTGGTGTTTCAGCCAATCAGAGACAGGCTCTGGATATATCTGAGATCTGTCATATATTGATGAAGAACAGTATAATAGGGGACCTTTAACTCAATTTCATCGCGGCATATCAGCATCATGGTTGCACTCAAAGAGATGCATTGTGGGACATGTAGTGCTTCTGTAAAGCGGCATTTAACCGTATAATAAACGTAATATATTATTTGCAAGCTCTTGACACCGCTGCTGTAAAAAGACAATGTGTTTTCCAACAGCCTCTCTCCATTACAGCCACAACCAGGTGTCATGGAGCAACACTGTCCCACTGTAAGCTTTTGTGAGGTGAGGAAGGTGTGCAAAGTGTGTGTGTTTTTAACCGACAAACAAACACACACAATTAAGGACTCCTGAAAGGTTTGTCTTTGCATTGTGGCGTTCCCATCACTGCTCGCTCAGATAAGATTGTCTGCATTTTAAGCCGTTCGCTTGGAGAAGACAAAATTGAATTCGCCAGAGAGACAAAGATGGAAAAAGGAGAGGGGGAAGGGTGTGTGTTTCTGTGTGTGTGTGTGTGTGTGTTTCTGTGTTTCTGTGTGTGTGTGTGTGTGTGTTTCTGTGTTTCTGTGTGTGTGTGTGTTTCTGTGTGTGTGTGTGTTTCTGTGTGTGTGTGTGTTTCTCCCAAACCAGGGCAAGTCTTAAGGAAGCTTTGCAAGACGAGGATCTTTTGTAGCGTCTTCCTAGTCTCCTGTATCATAGCTCCCCCCCCTCCCGATGGGGTTAAATGGTTTAGTCCGCCATTGTGTGAGGCAGGAGATTACAGACTCATACACTGGTGTCAGGGATCAGCTGGCTGACACAATGAAAGTGAAACCCAGAGGTTTGTGTCCCGTATTAAAGAGGGTGTAGTGAGGCTGAGCACAGAGGTGACGCTCCATTGTTCCACCCGACATATTCACTCTTTAAAAAGGGGATATATACAGTCAATCCTGCAAAGGTGCGAATCACAAATAAGCTCGTCCAACACATAATAGGCAATTACTCTGTGATGGATCATGAGTGCACATATCCTGTTAAATAAGAACATTACAAAGTGTGCAGACAATAGAAATCACAGTTATTGTTCAGGACTGAAGAGGCCACTAAGGCCGCAGTGAGGACAGAATAAGAGACTGCTGTGATTTACAATGAGAGCACTATGTGAACCTGAAGGGATGTTTCTGCTTTTATGCTTTGAACTGTATTTTTAGGCACGCGGAAAGCGATTTATATTTAAAGTCCACTCTAGAGGTGGAAGAAGTACTCAAACCCCTCTTTTACCATGTGATGAACCCATGAACGCCTTAATAACCATTACAATGTATGATGTATTAAACGTGCGGTGGCCTAGAGGTAGAAACGTGCTACATAGGTTCAGAAAACGAAC
This sequence comes from Gymnodraco acuticeps, assembly GCF_902827175.1. Classification (NCBI taxonomy): domain Eukaryota; kingdom Metazoa; phylum Chordata; class Actinopteri; order Perciformes; family Bathydraconidae; genus Gymnodraco; species Gymnodraco acuticeps. The sequence continues at coordinate 53,126 of NW_022989895.1, forward strand.
CTATGTGCTCTTGCAAGAGAAGGCTGCGAGACCAAGTAATGCAGGAGACAGGGTGGTGTATGCTGGAATCCTGAAGTCACATGAAATACCTTTTAAGACCTCATCGCCACTTTGAGTTTTAACCGGTTACCTTGGCGACACACTTTACCTCACATTTACTATATATGTATTGATTGTCCTTCCTCCTTATCTTCCAACCATTTGCGGTATTTTTGGAACTTTAAGTATTTTTGGAACTTTAAGTATTTTTGGAATTTACGGTATATTTGGAACTTTAAGTATTTTTGGATCTTTAAGTATTTTTGGAACTTTAAGTATTTTTGGAATTTACGGTATATTAGGAACTTTAAGTATTTTTGGAATTTACGGTATATTAGGAACTTTAAGTATTTTTGGATCTTTAAGTATTTTTGGAACTTTAAGTATTTTTGGAATTTACGGTATATTTGGAACTTTAAGTATTTTTGGATCTTTAAGTACTTTTGGAACTTTAAGTAATTTTGGAATTTACGGTATATTTGGAACTTTAAGTATTTTTGGATCTTTAAGTACTTTTGGAACTTTAAGTATATTTGGAACATTAAGTATTTTTGGAACTTTAAGTATTTTTGGAATTTACGGTATTTTTGGAACTTTGGACCCTTTCCATACATTTTAAGACTCATCTCCACTTTGAGTTTTAACCGGTTACCTTGGCGACACACTTCACCTCACATTGACTATATGCAGTATTGATTGTCCTTCCTCCTTCTCTTCCAACCATTTGGACGCAGACTTGCATTTCCCCATAACGATGTTGCTTAGCAACCGGCGTAAACGGAGCTTCGCGCTATCAAGCAGTGAGCGCGCGATGTCCTGTTCAGATGACGTCAAACCCAACGGGATGCCATCAATAAACTACACAGAATCACACTACACACCTACGCCATGACTACATTCAGGCAGACTGTAGAATACAACCTCTCTGGATACTTTATATACTTATTGAAAACAAGCTACAACATTTAATACCTTGGAAAATACCGTTTAATATTTTTTAATAGCCTTAATTTTCGCTAAATTAATTGATCAACTTGTAATACTTTTTAAGACCCCGCGGACCCCCGGAGGAGAAGATATCGATATACAAGTAACATAGAATCAGATGAGATATAAATGAAATGCTGTACAGTGAGATAAAGAACTCTTATTGTAATTATAGATAAATATATGAGATGCAAACAGACGAATGGTAAGTACTTAAGAGCAGTACTGGATTAAATGTTGTTACCACTGGTCAACTCTCAATGTGTGTGTGTGTGTGTGTTGTCGTACACACACACACACACACACACACACACACACACACAAACACACACACACACACACACACACACACACACACACACACACACACACACACACACACTCGATCGATTGCTTTCCAGACTCATACCCCTGCAGATGTAATGCCATGCAGGCGGCGGACCGTGGCCTTTTCTTCCAGAAGTAACAAAGCTTTGCTGAATGGGGGGGATTATGTCTGCCAATCAGAAGGCTGGGATAACAATGTCTAATCCCCCCTGAGCAGAGAGGCTGCTGGGAGAAATCAGGAGGAATCCAGACACAACAGGTGGCACCAACGTCGCATTCAGAGCAACAACAGGGGGGGTATTATGTAACATAGACAGTTAGTCACCTGAGACAAGGTGACTACCCTGAGAATCATCAGGTCAAAGTAACCTGATTACCGGGCTTTAAGAGGTGCCTAAATCTGGCCCTTTTACCTGACGAGTGCTCTGAATGTTGATGAATGTGCATCGTGTCTTCTTAACTAAACACACACACAGGTTTGCTTCTGCAGATAGTATTGTATAGATGAATGGAGCACATTGTTTGGCCTTAAAAGGAGCAGCTTTTTGATAATAAAGCACATTTAAAATTGTGAGGATATTTTGTTATTTTGAGCAAATACGTTAAATTAAATCATTAAAACAATAGAAATAAAGAATTCCTGACTGACCACTTCAGGATTTCAGTATATGGAATATTAAATAAAATAAAACTACTATTTAAAAATGTATTAATACAAAATAATTACTAAAAAAATACTATTTAAAAAATATATTTAATTACAATGAATTAATAAAAAATAATAATAAATAAAATAAAATAATACAAATACACCAGCTAGAGATAGTCCATGGTGGCTGAAATACAGCCAATGTAATTATATATTTGTTTTATCACAACAGAGGTGATTTATAAACATTTATTTGGAAAGAGGTGTTTTAAGTTTAAGGTGCTGTCCATGGTGCTGAAAGGCCTGAGGGGAAACGGCCTCATAAGCAACGTGTGCATCGCGGTATCACCGGGTAATCCTTCCCGAGGTTTTAAATCATTAAGTTGCTGAAAAAGGCAAAAAAAAGATCGAAAATGAGAGCGCGTTGTCTGAAGTTCGTTATGCAGTTTTTAAGAAGCTTCCTAGCATTTATGTGAGGTGATAGGACCCCCCCCCCCCCCCCAGCATATGTGCTACGTATTCATCATCTTTCTCCACACGGTGTGAACTCCAGAGAGCAAAGCATGATGGGAAATATAGGTTTTGAGATCAGCGATAACAAGGCAATCTCACACATGGTTTCATACGAGATGGAGGTGGAATGTGAAAGAAGAACCCCCCATGTGACACCTCCCCGTCAATCAGAGGAGACGAGGGTCCGGGAGAAAGTAGGGTTAATAATAAATAAGAGCTCCGAGGAATGATTCACAGCCTCCTTTTGTTCCTACATGCTTTGCTATTGTCAATGTTTTCCAAAGCACGGCTTCACAAACAAGCCTTGATGAACAAAACCCATCTATTACCACGAGGCGTTACTCGTTCGCTGCAGCCCGGCGGTACACAGGCCGTGATGAATGCTGTCTGCTGTAATGGGAACACTGCCAGGCAGCTATCCGTCTCTGTTATCAAGCTTGTCTCAAATGAACGAAGCCACAGTCGAGCAGCATCAGAAACGATCCATTGTGGAGGCTTTTTGAAACCCCCGAAAAACAAAGAGACATTACGATGTTTTTCTAAAATGACAATCAGAGGGATGATGCTTTCAGTTTTAGTGCAGCTCTCATCACAATGTCTGCGTTACAATGCTGCAGCAGGAGGACAGACAGAGGGGGAGGGGGGGGAGGACAGACAGAGGGGGGGGGGGGGGGAGGACAAGGAGGACAAGGAGGACAAGGAGGACAAATGGAGACAAAAAACAGAAGAGTGATGGAAAAAGGGACGAAGAAGAGACACATCCAAACTGATCAACAGAGAGACGCTGTGTGTGGTTTGAAAAGAGCCTGGAACATTCAAAGCTATATCATGTTCATTTTTAGGTGTATATCAGTATGTAGTGTCTCTACTTTAAAGAGTCCTCTCCTGCTGATGTTCAGGTGTATATCAGTATGTAGTGTCTCTACTTTAAAGAGTCCTCTCCTGCTGATGTTCAGGTGTATATCAGTATGTAGTGTCTCTACTTTAAAGAGTCCTCTCCTGCTGATGTTCAGGTGTATATCAGTATGTAGTGTCTCTACTTAAAGAGTCCTCTCCTGCTGATGTTCAGGTGTATATCAGTATGTAGTGTCTCTACTTTAAAGAGTCCTCTCCTGCTGATGTTCAGGTGTATATCAGTATGTAGTGTCTCTACTTTAAAGAGTCCTCTCCTCTGATGTTCAGGTGTATATCAGTATGTAGTGTCTCTACTTTAAAGAGTCCTCTCCTGCTGATGTTCAGGTGTATATCAGTATGTAGTGTCTCTACTTTAAAGAGTCCTCTCCTGCTGATGTTCAGGTGTATATCAGTCTGTAGTGTCTCTACTTTAAAGAGTCCTCTCCTGCTGATGTTCAGGTGTATATCAGTCTGTAGTGTCTCTACTTTAAAGAGTCCTCTCCTGCTGATGTTCAGGTGTATATCAGTATGTAGTGTCTCTACTTTAAAGAGTCCTCTCCTGCTGATGTTCAGGTGTATATCAGTATGTAGTGTCTCTACTTTAAAGAGTCCTCTCCTGCTGATGTTCAGGTGTATATCAGTATGTAGTGTCTCTACTTTAAAGAGTCCTCTCCTGCTGATGTTCAGGTGTATATCAGTATGTAGTGTCTCTACTTTAAAGAGTCCTCTCCTGCTGATGTTCAGGTGTATATCAGTATGTAGTGTCTCTACTTTAAAGAGTCCTCTCCTGCTGATGTTCAGGTGTATATCAGTATGTAGTGTCTCTACTTTAAAGAGTCCTCTCCTGCTGATGTTCAGGTGTATATCAGTATGTAGTGTCTCTACTTTAAAGAGTCCTCTCTTGCTGATGTTCAGGTGTATATCAGTATGTAGTGTCTCTACTTTAAAGAGTCCTCTCCTGCTGATTTCAGGTGTATATCAGTATGTAGTGTCACTACTTTAAAGAGTCCTCTCCTGCTGATGTTCAGGTGTATATCAGTATGTAGTGTCTCTACTTTAAAGAGTCCTCTCCTGCTGATGTTCAGGTGTATATCAGTATGTAGTGTCTCTACTTTAAAGAGTCCTCTCCTTGCTGATGTTCAGGTGTATATCAGTATGTAGTGTCACTACTTTAAAGAGTCCTCTCCTGCTGATGTTCAGGTGTATATCAGTATGTAGTGTCCTCTACTTTAAAGAGTCCTCTCCTGCTGATGTTCAGGTGTATATCAGTATGTAGTGTCTCTACTTTAAAGAGTCCTCTCCTGCTGATGTTCAGGTGTATATCAGTATGTAGTGTCTCTACTTTAAAGAGTCCTCTCCTGCTGATGTTCAGGTGTATATCAGTATGTAGTGTCTCTACTTTAAAGAGTCCTCTCCTGCTGATGTTCAGGTGTATATCAGTATGTAGTGTCTCTACTTTAAAGAGTCCTCTCCTGCTGATGTTCAGGTGTATATCAGTATGTAGTGTCTCTACTTTAAAGAGTCCTCTCCTCTGATGTTCAGGGTGTATATCAGTATGTAGTGTCTCTACTTTAAAGAGTCCTCTCCTGCTGATGTTCAGGTGTATATCAGTATGTAGTGTCTCTACTTTAAAGAGTCCTCTCCTGCTGATGTTCAGGTGTATATCAGTCTGTAGTGTCTCCTACTTTAAAGAGTCCTCTCCTGCTGATGTTCAGGTGTATATCAGTCTGTAGTGTCTCTACTTTAAAGAGTCCTCTCCTGCTGATGTTCAGGTGTATATCAGTATGTAGTGTCTCTACTTTAAAGAGTCCTCTCCTGCTGATGTTCAGGTGTATATCAGTATGTAGTGTCTCTACTTTAAAGAGTCCTCTCCTGCTGATGTTCAGGTGTATATCAGTATGTAGTGTCTCTACTTTAAAGAGTCCTCTCCTGCTGATGTTCAGGTGTATATCAGTATGTAGTGTCTCTACTTTAAAGAGTCCTCTCCTGCTGATGTTCAGGTGTATATCAGTATGTAGTGTCTCTACTTTAAAGAGTCCTCTCCTGCTGATGTTCAGGTGTATATCAGTATGTAGTGTCTCTACTTTAAAGAGTCCTCTCCTGCTGATGTTCAGGTGTATATCAGTATGTAGTGTCTCTACTTTAAAGAGTCCTCTCTTGCTGATGTTCAGGTGTATATCAGTATGTAGTGTCACTACTTTAAAGAGTCCTCTCCTGCTGATGTTCAGGTGTATATCAGTATGTAGTGTCACTACTTTAAAGAGTCCTCTCCTGCTGATGTTCAGGTGTATATCAGTATGTAGTGTCTCTACTTTAAAGAGTCCTCTCCTGCTGATGTTCAGGTGTATATCAGTATGTAGTGTCTCTACTTTAAAGAGTCCTCTCTTGCTGATGTTCAGGTGTATATCAGTATGTAGTGTCACTACTTTAAAGAGTCCTCTCCTGCTGATGTTCAGGTGTATATCAGTATGTAGTGTCTCTACTTTAAAGAGTCCTCTCCTGCTGATGTTCAGGTGTATATCAGTATGTAGTGTCACTACTTTAAAGAGTCCTCTCCTGCTGATGTTTCAGGTGTATATCAGTATGTAGTGTCTCTACTTTAAAGAGTCCTCTCTTGCTGATGTTCAGGTGTATATCAGTATGTAGTGTCTCTACTTTAAAGAGTCCTCTCCTGCTGATGTTCAGGTGTATATCAGTATGTAGTGGTCTCTACTTTAAAGAGTCCTCTCCTGCTGATGTTCAGGTGTATATCAGTATGTAGTGTCTCTACTTTAAAGATTCCTCTCCTGCTGATGTTTCAGGTGTATATCAGTATGCATGTGTCTCTACTTAAAGAGTCCTCTCCTGCTGATGTTCAGGTGTATATCAGTATGCAGTGTCTCTACTTTAAAGAGTCCTCCTCCTGCTGAGGTTCAGGTGTATATCAGTATGCAGTTTTTTGTCTCTACTTTAAAGAGTCCTCTCCTGCTGATGTTCGAGGTGTATATCAGTATGTAGTGTCTCTACTTTAAAGAGTCCTCTCCTGCTGATGTTCAGGTGTATATCAGTAGTAGGTCTCTACTTTAAAGAGTCCTCTCCTGCTGATGTTCAGGTGTATATCAGTATGTAGTGTCTCTACTTAAAGAGTCCTCTCCTGCTGATGTTCAGGTTGTATATCAGTATGGCAGTGTCTCTACTTTAAAGAGTCCTCTCCTGCTGATGTTCAGGTGTATATCAGTATGCAGTGTCTCTACTTTAAAGAGTCCTCTCCTGCTGATGTTCAGGTGTATATCAGTATGCAGTGGTCTCTACTTTAAAGAGTCCTCTCCTGCTGATGTTCAGGTGTATATCAGTATGCAGTGTCTCTACTTTAAAGAGTCCTCTCCTGCTGATGTTCAGGTGTATATCAGTATGTAGTGTCTCTACTTTAAAGAGTCCTCTCCTGCTGATGTTCAGGTGTATATCAGTATGTAGTGTCTCTACTTTAAAGAGTCCTCTCCTGCTGATGTTCAGGTGTATATCAGTATGTCGTGTCTCTACTTTAAAGAGTCCTCTCCTGCTGATGTTCAGGTTGTATATCAGTATGTAGTGTCTCTACTTTAAAGAGTCCTCTCCTGCTGATGTTCAGGTGTATATCAGTATGTAGTGTCTCTACTTTAAAGAGTCCTCTCCTGCTGATGTTCAGGTGTATATCAGTATGTAGTGTCTCTACTTTAAAGAGTGCTCTCCTGCTGATGTTCAGGTGTATATCAGTATGTAGTGTCTCTACTTGAAAGAGTCCTCTCCTGCTGATGTTCAGGTGTATATCAGTATGTAGTGTCTCTACTTTAAAGAGTCCTCTCCTGCTGATGTTCAGGTGTATATCAGTATGTAGTGTCTCTACTTTAAAGAGTCCTCTCTTGCTGATGTTCAGGTGTATATCAGTATGTAGTGTCACTACTTTAAAGAGTCCTCTCCTGCTGATGTTCAGGTGTATATCAGTATGTAGTGTCACTACTTTAAAGAGTCCTCTCCTGCTGATGTTCAGGTGTATATCAGTATGTAGTGTCTCTACTTTAAAGAGTCCTCTCCTGCTGATGTTCAGGTGTATATCAGTATGTAGTGTCTCTACTTTAAAGAGTCCTCTCCTGCTGATGTTCAGGTGTATATCAGTATGTAGTGTCACTACTTTAAAGAGTCCTCTCCTGCTGATGTTCAGGTGTATATCAGTATGTAGTTGTCTCTACTTTAAAGAGTCCTCTCCTGCTGATGTTCAGGTGTATATCAGTATGTAGTGTCACTACTTTAAAGAGTCCTCTCCTGCTGATGTTCAGGTGTATATCAGTATGTAGTGTCTCTACTTTAAAGAGTCCTCTCTTGCTGATGTTCAGGTGTATATCAGTATGTAGTGTCTCTACTTTAAAGAGTCCTCTCCTGCTGATGTTCAGGTGTATATCAGTATGTAGTGTCTCTACTTTAAAGAGTCCTCTCCTGCTGATGTTCAGGTGTATATCAGTATGTAGTGTCTCTACTTTAAAGAGTCCTCTCCTGCTGATGTTCAGGTGTATATCAGTATGCAGTGTCTCTACTTTAAAGAGTCCTCTCCTGCTGATGTTCAGGTGTATATCAGTATGCAGTGTCTCTACTTTAAAGAGTCCTCTCCTGCTGATGTTCAGGTGTATATCAGTATGCAGTGTCTCTACTTTAAAGAGTCCTCTCCTGCTGATTGTTCAGGTGTATATCAGTATGCAGTGTCTCTACTTTAAAGAGTCCTCTCCTGCTGATGTTCAGGTGTATATCAGTATGTAGTGTCTCTACTTTAAAGAGTCCTCTCCTGCTGATGTTCAGGTGTATATCAGTATGTAGTGTCTCTACTTTAAAGAGTCCTCTCCTGCTGATGTTCAGGTGTATATCAGTATGTAGTGTCTCTACTTTAAAGAGTCCTCTCCTGCTGATGTTCAGGTGTATATCAGTATGCAGTGTCTCTACTTTAAAGAGTCCTCTCCTGCTGATGTTCAGGTGTATATCAGTATGCAGTGTCTCTACTTTAAAGAGTCCTCTCCTGCTGATGTTCAGGTGTATATCAGTATGCAGTGTCTCTACTTTAAAGAGTCCTCTCCTGCTGATGTTCAGGTGTATATCAGTATGTAGTGTCTCTACTTTAAAGAGTCCTCTCCTGCTGATGTTCAGGTGTATATCAGTATGTAGTGTCTCTACTTTAAAGAGTCCTCTCCTGCTGATGTTCAGGTGTATATCAGTATGTAGTGTCTCTACTTTAAAGAGTCCTCTCCTGCTGATGTTCAGGTGTATATCAGTATGTAGTGTCTCTACTTTAAAGAGTCCTCTCCTGCTGATGTTCAGGTGTATATCAGTATGTAGTGTCTCTACTTTAAAGAGTCCTCTCCTGCTGATGTTCAGGTGTATATCAGTATGTAGTGTCTCTACTTTAAAGAGTCCTCTCCTGCTGATGTTCAGGTGTATATCAGTATGTAGTGTCTCTACTTTAAAGAGTCCTCTCCTGCTGATGTTCAGGTGTATATCAGTATGTAGTGTCTCTACTTTAAAGAGTCCTCTCCTGCTGATGTTCAGGTGTATATCAGTATGTAGTGTCTCTACTTTAAAGAGTCCTCTCCTGCTGATGTTCAGGTGTATATCAGTATGTAGTGTCTCTACTTTAAAGAGTCCTCTCCTCTGATGTTCAGGTGTATATCAGTATGTAGTGTCTCTACTTTAAAGAGTCCTCTCCTGCTGATGTTCAGGTGTATATCAGTATGTAGTGTCTCTACTTTAAAGAGTCCTCTCCTGCTGATGTTCAGGTGTATATCAGTATGTAGTGTCTCTACTTTAAAGAGTCCTCTCTGCTGATGTTCAGGGTGTATATCAGTATGTAGTGTCTCTACTTTAAAGAGTCCTCTCCTGCTGATGTTCAGGTTGTTATATCAGTATGTAGTGTCTCTACTTTAAAGAGTCCTCCCCTGCTGATGTTCAGGTGTATATCAGTATGTAGTGTCTCTACTTTAAAGAGTCCTCTCCTGCTGATGTTCAGGTGTATATCAGTATGTAGTGTCTCTACTTTAAAGAGTCCTCTCATGCTGATGTTCAGGTGTATATCAGTATGTAGTGTCTCTACTTTAAAGAGTTCCTCTCCTGCTGATGTTCAGGTGTATGTCAGTATGTAGTGTCTCTACTTTAAAGAGTCCTCTCCTGCTGATGTTCAGGTGTATATCAGTATGTAGTGTCTCTACTTTAAAGAGTCCTCTCCTGCTGATGTTCAGGTGTATATCAGTATGTAGTGTCTCTACTTTAAAGAGTCCTCTCCTGCTGATGTTCAGGTGTATATCAGTATGTAGTGTCTCTACTTTAAAGAGTCCTCTCCTGCTGATGTTCAGGTGTATATCAGTATGTAGTGTCTCTACTTTAAAGAGTCCTCTCCTGCTGATGTTCAGGTGTATATCAGTATGTAGAGTCTCTACTTTAAAGAGTCCTCTCCTGCTGATGTTCAGGTGTATATCAGTATGTAGTGTCTCTACTTTAAAGAGTCCTCTCCTGCTGATGTTCAGGTGTATATCAGTATGTAGTGTCTCTACTTTAAAGAGTCCTCTCCTGCTGATGTTCAGGTGTATATCAGTATGTAGTGTCTCTACTTTAAAGAGTCCTCTCCTGCTGATGTTCAGGTGTATATCAGTATGTAGTGTCTCTACTTTAAAGAGTCCTCTCCTGCTGATGTTCAGGTGTATATCAGTATGTAGTGTCTCTACTTTAAAGAGTCCTCTCCTGCTGGTGTTCAGGTGTATATCAGTATGTAGTGTCTCTACTTTAAAGAGTCCTCTCCTGCTGATGTTCAGGTGTATATCAGTATATAGTGTCTCTACTTTAAAGAGTACTCTCCTGCTGATGTTCAGGTGTATATCAGTATGTAGTGTCTCTACTTTAAAGAGTCCTCTCCTGCTGATGTTCAGGTGTATATCAGTGTGTAGTGTCTCTACTTTAAAGAGTCCTCTCTTGCTGATGTTCAGGTGTATATCAGTATGTAGTGTCTCTACTTTAAAGAGTCCTCTCCTGCTGATGTTCAGGTGTATATCAGTATGTAGTGTCTCTACTTTAAAGAGTCCTCTCCTGCTGATGTTCAGGTGTATATCAGTATGTAGTGTCTCTACTTTAAAGAGTCCTCTCCTGCTGATGTTCAGGTGTATATCAGTGTGTAGTGTCTCTACTTTAAAGAGTCCTCTCTTGCTGATGTTCAGGTGTATATCAGTATGTAGTGTCTCTACTTTAAAGAGTCCTCTCCTGCTGATGTTCAGGTGTATATCAGTATGTAGTGTCTCTACTTTAAAGAGTCCTCTCCTGCTGATGTTCAGGTGTATATCAGTATGTAGTGTCTCTACTTTAAAGAGTCCTCTCCTGCTGATGTTCAGGTGTATATCAGTATATAGTGTCTCTACTTTAAAGAGTCCTCTCCTGCTGATATTCAGGTGTATATCAGTATGTAGTGTCTCTACTTTAAAGAGTCCTCTCCTGCTGATGTTCAGGTGTATATCAGTATGTAGTGTCTGTACTTTAAAGAGTCCTCTCCTGTTGATGTTCAGGTGTATATCAGTATGTAGTGTCTCTACTTTAAAGAGTCCTCACCAGTATCATGTGTCCGGTAGAGATGTCCATGTTGGACGGCACTGGCTCCTCGCACCAGGACGAGGTGCTGCTCCGGGTCGAAGGACTCGCCGCCGGCCCGTCGCTGAACTGAGACGAGACGCTGTTCAGACGAGAGTTTCTGAGAGTCTCCGGACGCTCGACTCGCTCAGAGGTTCGGATCGCCATTCGCTGCCGACACAACTCCTGCAGGAGAGAGGGGGGGATGTGTAATTAACAAAATGTACTTTCCACTACTCAATCAATTCAGTAAATCCAGAGGTGGGAAGTAGTGGAGTACAAATACTTCGTTACTGTACAGAAGCACTGGGCGAATTCAAATCAAGCCACGTTTCCTTCGACTATTTTTTATGCATTTTGATTATTTGCATTAGAAAAGATCTCTGGAAATGCCTAATATTTATTAAACTTCCTCATTGTTTTTTGGAAAAGGTATCTTCTGTAAAGAGCGGATTCACCTCTGCAGGATCAGGTCTCATGTTTAATGTAAATAATGTGTAAGACGGCATTAAAGGCATCACAATAATACCCCCGAATAGGGATGGGTATCGTTAAGGCAGTGGTTCTCAAACTTTTTCTGTCAGGCCCCCCCTTTGGAGAAAAAAAAAAGTCGGGCCCCCCAACAGAAATAGTCAGGCTCAGTGGCGGCGCCAGAGATTTATTTTGGGGGTGCTGTGGGGTAGCTTGACGTTTCATAGAGGGTGCTCAAACATTTAGGGTTTCCCATTAATGTACCGGTCGCTACAGAGGAATGTTCTACTGCAACACTCCCCACGCAAATACACAATGTACCCGCGACTGTTACAATGAAGGCTCGATAATCAGCTCACGGCATATAGGTGTAAGCAGGGGTAAAGTGCTATTTTTATAGGTGGTGTGTGGACCTCACATAGGGGGGTCCGGGGGCAAGCTCCCCCGGGAAGATATTTTTTTCAATCTTGAAGTTGAAAGCATCAATCTGGTGCACTTTGAGAGCAACATGAAGAGATCTATGGATACATCTCTCAACACCCAGATGAAACAGAACTGGAAACAGATTTTCTTTTTCTTTATGGATATTTTACAAATCACTCTCCTTTCAAACTGTATTCTTGTTTTACTGTCATATAGTATTTCATAGCTGTTTTTCATTTATTCTCTTATTTTTTTATAACTATAATGATCATATAAACGTGTGCCTCGGAAATAATTGTTTACATTAATGGTAACCCAAACATTTGAGACCCACTGAGATAACACTGAGAGAGTCCTTTAGCTCACTGAGTCTCTCAGTCTGACAGATGTTCAGGTGTATATCAGTATGTAGTGTCTCTACTTTAAAGAGTCCTCTCCTGCTGATGTTCAGGTGTATATCAGTATGTAGTGTCTCTACTTTAAAGAGTCCTCTCCTGCTGATGTTCAGGTGTATATCAGTATGTAGTGTCTCTACTTTAAAGAGTCCACTCCTGCTGATGTTCAGGTGTATATCAGTATGTAGTGTCTCTACTTTAAAGAGTCCTCTCCTGCTGATGTTCAGGTGTATATCAGTATTTAGTGTCTCTACTTTAAAGAGTCCTCTCCTGCTGATGTTCAGGTGTATATCAGTATGTAGTGTCTCTACTTTAAAGAGTCCTCTCCCTGCTGATGTTCAGGTGTATATCAGTATGTAGTGTCTCTACTTTAAAGAGTCCTCTCCTGCTGATGTTCAGGTGTATATCAGTATGTAGTGTCTCTACTTTAAAGAGTCCACTCCTGCTGATGTTCAGGTGTATATCAGTATGTAGTGTCTCTACTTTAAAGAGTCCTCTCCTGCTGATGTTCAGGTGTATATCAGTATTTAGTGTCTCTACTTTAAAGAGTCCTCTCCTGCTGATGTTCAGGTGTATATCAGTATGTAGTGTCTCTACTTTAAAGAGTCCTCTCCTGCTGATGTTCAGGTGTATATCAGTATGTAGTGTCTCTACTTTAAAGAGTCCTCTCCTGCTGATGTTCAGGTGTATATCAGTATGTAGTGTCTCTACTTTAAAAGAGTCCTCTCCTGCTGATGTTCAGGTGTATATCAGTATTTAGTGTCTCTACTTTAAAGAGTCCTCTCCTGCTGATGTTCAGGTGTATATCAGTATGTAGGGTCTCTACTTTAAGAGTCCTCTCCTGCTGATGTTCAGGTGTATATCAGTATGTAGTGTCTCTACTTTAAAGAGTCCTCTCCTGCTGGTGTTCAGGTGTATATCAGTATGTAGTGTCTCTACTTTAGGTCTCCTGCTAGTTTCAGGTGTAAGTCGTAGTGTCTCTACTTTAAAGGTCTCTCCTGCTGATGTTCAGGTGTATATCAGTATGTAGTGTCTCTACTTTAAAGAGTCCTCTCCTGCTGATGTTCAGGTGTATATCAGTATGTAGTGTCTCTACTTTAAAGAGTCTCTCCTGCTGATGTTCAGGTGTATATCAGTATGTAGTGTCTCTACTTTAAAGAGTCCTCTCCTGCTGATGTTCAGGTGTATATCAGTATGTAGTGTCTCTACTTTAAAGAGTCCTCTCCTGCTGATGTTCAGGTGTATATCAGTATGTAGTGTCTCTACTTTAAAGAGTCCTCTCCTGCTGATGTTCAGGTGTATATCAGTATGTAGTGTCTCTACTTTAAAGAGTCCTCTCCTGCTGATGTTCAGGTGTATATCAGTATGTAGTGTCTCTACTTTAAAGAGTGCTCTCCTGCTGATGTTCAGGTGTATCTCAGTGTGTAGTGTCTTCTACTTTAAAGAGTCCTCTCCTGCTGATGTTCAGGTGTATATCAGTATGTAGTGTCTCTACTTAAAGAGTCCTCTCCTGCTGATGTTCAGGTGTATATCAGTATGTAGTGTCTCTACTTTAAAGAGTCCTCTCCTGCTGATGTTCAGGTGTATATCAGTATGTAGGTCTCTACTTTAAAGAGTCCTCTCCTGCTGATGTTCAGGTGTATATCAGTATGTAGTGTCTCTACTTTAAAGAGTCCTCTCCTGCTGATGTTCAGGTTGTATATCAGTATGTAGTGTCTCTACTTTAAAGAGTCCTCTCCTGCTGATGTTCAGGTGTATATCAGTATGTAGTGTCTCTACTTTAAAGAGTGCTCTCCTGCTGATGTTCAGGTGTATCTCAGTGTGTAGTGTCTCTACTTTAAAGAGTCCTCTCCTGCTGATGTTCAGGTGTATATCAGTATGTAGCGTCTCTACTTTAAAGAGTCCTCTCCTGCTGATGTTCAGGTGTATATCAGTATGTAGTGTCTCTACTTTAAAGAGTCCTCTCCTGCTGATGTTCAGGTGTATATCAGTATGTAGTGTCTCTACTTTAAAGAGTCCTCTCCAGCTGATGTTCAGGTGTATATCAGCACACACACACACACACACACACACACAGAATAATTTAACCGAGCGGATATATATTGGAGCATTAGGGCCTAAAATCTAATAATTAAAGAGCATATGATTTTTTAAACAGATTAAAAAATGCTGCAAAATTAAAAAGAAACATCTAATTGAATCAAAAAGGTAATCAATATAATTAAAATCGTCATGAAATCATTTGAAGAGAAACATTCAAACACACACTCTCGCAAACCAATCATCGTCCAATAGCAGAGCACAACTTGTTTTTAATTATTGTTTTAAATGTGCTATATAATTGAATAAAGATTGAGATTGAGATGATGAGCGCCCTGGCTCCTGATTGGCTCAGAGAGGAGGGAAGTATTGGAGTACAAATACTTTTTTACTGTACTTAAGTTCATGTTTCTGGTATTAGTACTTTACTCCACTACTTATTTTTCTGACCACTTTTTACTTTGACTTCTTACATTGTGAACACAAATACTTTTACTATTTTTAAACACGAGTATCTGTACTTCTTCTTGAGTAAAGCATGTGTGTACTTCTCCTGGCTCCTGATTGGCTCCCAGAAAGCCCCTGCTCTCACCTGATAGGTTGCCGTGGCGTCGGTGCTGGTGTCCGTCCCCAGGCTGCTCAGTTTCTCTTTCAGACGCAGGTGTGACCGCTGACGGAGGCAGAAGAAGGTGGTGGAGACGAGCAGCGCCACCAGGATGAAGATCATACAGAGGACGGAGAGGAAGAGGAACTGACCCGACTCCACGCGGGTCGTCTTCACCACCGGGATCTCCGTCAGGCTGCCTCTCTGCGGGGACACAGGGAGGAGAGCTGTCAGAGGATGCTGTCTCATTCTTGGGTTGGTTTCTCACAGATGAAATGTATCTGTCCTGATGTGAACTACGGCTGTCATTCAAAAGACTGGCTTCCTTCGGTTCTCTTAGACTCGACAGACTCGACCATTATCACACCTGTCTTACTCCCTTTGTGTTTCCTGCTCCTCTGTATAAAGGCATTTAACGTCTTGAGCTACATTACAGGCTATCTGTCCTTCCAGCTGGAAAGAGATTGATTCTGTTCATCGCTATAACTCTTTATTAAATAACATTTGTTCTTTTCTTACCAGAAGGTGATGAAGTGTGGCATTTCCACCACAGATGCATCTATTCCTCATTTAAAATATGCAATTAATCAGCTTTTAAAACATGTGCCACCTCCACTTCCTGTCCCGCTCATCTACTAAAAGGTATTAAGATATTTAGGACCTTGTTTATAGGATCCTGGATGTCCTCCTCCAACATGAGAGTCACATGCTAACTAAGGTATCCCAACTGTAGCTGTGAACATGACAGGATGTGTGATTACCTAGAAGAGCATCAGGACTGTTTGAGGCAGATGATAGCTATGTGATTAACATGATGATTCAGCCTCTATGGAGAGAGACATCAAGCATGCTCATTTCTGACGTGGAGCTAATCTGAAGTAAACATTGAATACTGCTTTCTATTCCTCCATCTTGAGACTGTGTAACTCCCTCTCTTGATATCAGCATGTGAAGGACACTGTTCAGGAACTAGTTGATGCTCTGTATGTGATGACTCCTTCTGGAGAGGATCACAGACACATGGATCCTGAGGCTGAAGCTTCCTCGCTGTTTCTCTAACACACAGCGAGGAAGAGAAGCTGTCAGAGGAGAAGAGGATGCAGCTTCTCCTGCTTTAAAATATGCAATTAATCAGATTTTAAAAACATGTGCCACCTCCACTTCCTGTCCCGCTGTTCCCTGTACTTAGCACCCTCATGTTTTAATATATATTTAGGATCAAGAATGCTTTTATTTATAAGAAAACCTGCCTTTTATTGAGGCAGTAGCCTAACACTGAAACACACGAGCACACAAAAGTTTAGTAGCTGACAGATAACACATTATTACATTACATTGCATTTAGCTGACGCTTTTATCCAAAGCGACTTACAATAAGTACATTCGACCAGGAAGACACAACCTTGAACACATTCTATTTCTAAATGTCTTGTAACTCCTGCATTTGTAGCATGTAATAGAATGAAAGTGTAGGAGAATACAGTCTTCTGTCTGTAATCCATCACAAAAGGTCTGATGGAGGTGGTTTTAATGTCATTACAGCGTCCTTTAAGTTTAGCAGCTCCTAAAAAAATCCCCCTAGTGTCAATAAAGCGAACTGCTGCGAGTTGACGTTAAACATGAGGTGTAACTGTAACCCTTTACTTTACCCTCCTATTCTCCACCAACTATAGACATGTACACCCCTCTTTTAATCTGGCACGGTTTGGTTTGGCACTCTTCAGCTACAGGAGGCTTGGATCCTAACAAACTGGGGTTTAATGATCTCCTCTGGTCCTGGTCTGCATGGATTAGCTTCACGGGTAATGCCCCCCCCCCCTCGCTGCACAACGACCTGTTTTTAATGTGATATCATGAGAGAGATTTCTATCAGCAGCGCAGGTTAAAGAACGGCCCTTTGTGTTTCTAATTGCTGCATTTACTGTACCCCCCCCCCCCCCCCCCCGGGGGCCCCACTGCTGCATTTTAAAAGCATAATTAGGAGCATTAATTGGGAAGGGTAATTAATGATGAGCATACATGTAGCTACTGTTAGAGACTGCATGAAATATGGAGTTTTCTCTGCATCAATCATCTGCAAAAAGCCACAGATTTAATATCATTTGACCAGATATTAATTGTACGATTACAAAATATCAATACACAAATGCATCAGCAGGTAATTCTCTGCATGCATTATGGAGAGTGAACCTGTTCGAGATGGCATCGAATACGGACGTCCTGCCAAGTTAGTTTGGATTTTCCTCTGGATAAAAGATCCTTCCTTTCTCACAGAAAGAACATCTGTAATCTAAAGACGCTCTGCATGGCAACATCAACGCACAGAAGCATCGGCAGGCTCCTGTAGTGAAGGATCGATGTGTGAAGAGAATGGAATCTACTAAATAAATGCTAATGACGGCGCTGACATTTATCCTGAGGGGCCGTGTGCAGGATGTCTACGTGTTGTTCAAAACAAACCCCTCACACCACGCTCTGACCTTGTGGAGCTTAATTGCCAATGTTTTTAGCAGTGGTTTGTTCGATTTCTGTGTTTAGCCTTCTGCTGATTGCCGTGGTTTGGAGCACGGCGTTTTAATCAAGCGTCGAGAGGTTTGAGAGCGGACGATGGGCTTTGATTTGATGTGTCGCTCAGGGATCAAATGCATCCATATAAGGTGCATCTAAAACCCCTCAGACGTGTTCAATACTCCACATATTGACAGAGAATCAAACGCCTCCGAAGTGCCCTCTGTAGACTTCAAACCTGCCTGACAACCCAGTGAGGTTCTTGACTTGAGAGAAAATAAATCAAGTTAATTTAAAGGTGTGATCTCTCTCGAGGTGTCGCTCAGGGATCGAATGAAACCTCTCCGACACAATTAGACGATCAAAATGTGAATATTTGGCACATTGAGAAACCCCTCAGACGTGTTTCATAATCAAAATCACACATCGATGCCTCTGAAGACTACAGACTCCAATCCTGCCCGACAACTCAGAAAGAAATCAAGTTTCATCAAAAATGTGAAAATGCCTTTAAAAGAAACGCACTGCAAGAATGTGTTTGAAGGCGCTAATCGTGTTAGAAAGAAAGCACAGAGAGGAAGAGGAGGAGGAGGAGGAGGGAGGCAAATAATACCCTTCATCGGCCTTAAAAAAAAATGCATTTAATTCCACTATAATTAGAGTCTTAAAAGGATTTTTTTCCGAGTATTCAATCACTGAAAAATAATTAAAAGATACAATTAAAAGCTTGCAACAAATTCATATTGTATTGTTAGAGGAGGATTTTGTATTTCGTCGATAAAAATGGATTTAAAACTATTTTTTTTCGTCCTTTTAACTCTAAAAAAGAACAGGTTTTTATTCCTTTTAACAAGTATTGATGTTTTTCCTCCTCCAGACTTGACGGTGTGAATGACTCTGAGGAGGCAGATGGACCTCAGGATTATTTAGTGATCGAGGAGAGGTCAGGCGGAGAGGTGTTGGCGGGCGGCTCCATTCCCTTTCACTCAGAACACAAAACCCTCCAGAAGAACAAGAAGAATGACACTTTGAAATCTAGGCAATGAAATGTGTCCAGAGTTACAAAACAAAAGCACAATTTAAAAACTACATGCATGATATTTTTCATAGGCAAAAAAAAAAAGGCAAATTGTTAAAAACGTTGCAGCAGAATCAGACCAATTTGTAAACTACAAAATAATAATTTAGGGAATGAATCGCAGTGTAAACATTTTATTTTTATGAATGGGAATAAATCCAAGAATATAGTAAAAAGAATTCCGCTCACTTATTTGACTAAAGACGATGAAAATAGGGTAAAACATGAATGATTCACCTCCTTCTGAACATGCAGAAACTTTGTCCCTGCAGCCAGATGCTCGGGGCTCAAGACTCTGGATGTTTCGCTGAATTTAAATTCCCTACATTAATTTCCTGCAACCACGGTCACATGTAAACCGTGCGCTTGTGCAGAAGCAGAGATGGATAGAAATGAAAGAATATTTTTGCAGCAGCTTCAAACGTGACAAGTTTTCTAAAGCCGATGCTGTAATGCGTGAAAACACGCACGGAGAATCTGAGATAATTACCCGAATCCATGCCGCGGTGCAGAGCGAACGAATCCATGCCGCGGAGCAGAGCGAACGAATCCATGCAAACGGGGGATTCTTCGAGCTGTATTCCACAGATCATCATGTTTGAAAACACCACCTCCTCCTCCACCTCTGCAGCAGCTCCAAGCAGCAGAAGAAGAAGCGTCTGTCCGTGCGTAACGCTGCTCCAAGAAAAAGGGAAAAAAGGAAAAAGTTCCCCTGGCTTCGAATGTCCAACAAAAGCCGCTAAAAAAAAGCCGCACAGAATAAGAAAAAAGGGGAGAAGAATGTGGGATATGCCCGCCTGATTCTCCGAGCTTTGCAAGAATGTGCAAGAAAGAAGAAGCCCCGCAAACCGAGTCCTTTCAGCGCCTCCAATGAAAAGAGACAGAGGAGGAGGAGGAGGAGGGGAGGA
>NW_022989896.1:0-23257 GCF_902827175.1 Gymnodraco acuticeps
AAACAGCTGATTGACGCTCGGTGTAACCTTGGCGCACTGCCACTCAAACATCCAATCCCAGAGCTTGAAGATTAATCACGGAGACTGTAGTCCCAAACGACAGCTGACGATTATGGGTAGTGTAGTGTCTTCGGCCATCCTAAACTCAGAAATGTTTTTCGGATTTCATATCGTATTAACACCATATCCCTACATGCATCGCGGCTAAAACATCCAATCAGCGAGCTTAAACCATAGCTGAGGATCTTGGGTAATCAGTTCAGTGGCTGTGTATCGCAATGATGCTCGAAATGTCCCTTAGCAGGATTTGGAAAAACTTGTCCATGCTTTTATCTTCAGTAGACTCGACTACTGCAATGGTGTCTTCACAGGTCTCACTAAAAAATCTATTAGAAAGCTGCAGCTGATTCAGAACGCCGCTGCTCGAGTCCTCACTAAAACTAAGAAAGTGGATCACTCCTGTTCTGAAGTCTTTACACTGGCTTCCTGTGTGTCAAAGAATAGATTTCTAAATACTGCTGCTGGTTTATAAAGCACTGAATGGTTTAGGCCCAAAATACATTTGTGACCTCCTGCTAAATGATGAACCATCCAGATCTCTCAGGTCTTCAGGGACTGGTCAGCTTTCTGTCCCCATAGTCAGAACTAAACATGGTAAAGCAGCGTTCAGTTATTATGCTCCAAATATCTGGAACAAACTCCCAGAAACCCGCAGGTCCGCTACAACTCTTACTACTTTTAAATCCAGCAAGAAGACTTTTCTTTTTGTCGCTGCTTTTAATTGAACTATTCATATCTTAGACTGCACTGTAACTTTTATCCATGTATTTTTTCTTTTAATGTTTATTTTATTAGCTTTTCTTTTTAATGACTGATTTTAAATACCATTTTCTTAATCTCTTTCATTTTTTGTATAGCACTTTGAATTGCCTTGTGTTGAAAAGTGCTATATAAATAAACTTGCCTTGCCTTGCCTTATAGGCCTACGTCTGTTTCCTGTTACTTTATTTTGAAATTCAGTTCCTGACGGACGGCAAAAAAGCCTGAGATTATAGAATTAAACAAATAAATAAAAACAAGGATAATTGTGTGTTATTGGTGAGTAAATAACAGTGTGTTATTTAGAAAAGAATTAAAAAAGTCCGACATTATACAATTTTAAATAAAAGCAATAATCGTGGCTTGATATTGAGTAAGAACATGTTTTTATGAACCCCACAGCTTCCGGTCTTCCAAGACCCGACCGGACAAAAGCACGAAACATACTACCAGTAGAAATACATTGCTTTTAAAATCGTTCTGTGTGACACGAATCAATAGATTACATGTCGTGACTAAAACACGAAATGCTGTGAGACTGGGTTGGTTAGATGGTAACTGTTAGCTGGTAACTGTTACCAGCTAACAGTTACCAGCTAAGAGAGGGTTGTGTTAGCATTGTTAGCGTGCAGTTGATAGCTAACAGTTAGTAGTCCCAGGTGAGAGAGGGTTGTGTTAGCATTGTTAGCTAACAGTTGATAGCTATCAGTTACCAGCTAACAGTTAGTAGTACCAGGTGAGAGAGGGTTGTGTTAGCATTGTTAGCGTGCAGTTGATAGCTAACAGTTACCAGCTTACAGTTAGTAGTACCAGGTGAGAGAGGGTTGTGTTAGCATTGTTAGCTAACAGTTGATAGCTAACAGTTGATAGCTCACAGTTACCAGCTAACAGTTAGTAGTACCAGGTGAGAGAGGGTTGTGTTAGCATTGTTAGCTAACAGTTGATAGCTAACAGTTACCAGCTTACAGTTAGTAGTACCAGGTGAGAGAGGGTTGTGTTAGCTATCAACTGTTAGCTAACAATGCTAACAGTTGATAGCTATCAGTTAACAGCTAACAGTTAGTAGTACCAGGTGAGAGAGGGTTGTGTTAGCATTGTTAGCGTGCAGGTGTACTCACGCTCTGCAGCTCTCTGCGGGTGAAGATGCGCGGCAGCAGCAGCATCCTCACTGGGATGGTCAGCAGCAACATGAAGGGGAAGGCCAGCGCCGCAGAGGTCGCCATGACGACCCACAGGAGAGACAGACAGATGAGCTCCACCACGGTGAACAGGTGCATCCTCAACGTGCGCACCTGAGAGGGAACAATCAGTATCAGATGGGCCTTTCATGGAGAAACATTGGCACAACTGACATGGACTTAAACACCGAAAGAGCATCCATGAACATTCCTCTGTTTGCAAATTATTTATCTAATATATCATTCCATGTACTTGTATATAGACTCTTCTTGCACTATTTATATTTCATTTGTATTAACTTGCACACCTCAAAACATTCTCTTGCACTTGCATTTGATCTGTTTATTAGTTCTATATATATTCATGTAGCTCTGTTGGAGGAGGACTTCAGTTTGTCATTGCCATATCTCCACTGTAGCTGCTGAACTCATGATGATGAAGACTTGAAACTTGGTGCTTCCTTTGAGTCCAAGAAAAGATCCCTGTAAAGTCCAGTTCATACGAACCAGTATGAAATCAAGTCGAAATTCAAATCAATCCATTTGAAAGTGAAGTCAACCACACAAGTCCCAAGTAAAGTCCAAATCAAGACCAACAAACCAGAACAACAACCCAGCAGCCCCTGTGTGTAGTAGTCCTTTATGCTGTATAATTGACCGCATGTCATGGAGTGTAATAAGGTATCCGCAGACCTTTCTATGAGACAACTTTATGTACCTAACAGGTCTTCAGCCATGGTACATACTTCTAGATGCGGGCTTACATACACATACTAGTACTCAGTATCACTCCACGCCACATCAGTAACATCCTGATAGTATATGTGTGCGGCACTATACACTACACTGTGGAGGGTGTTCATGCCCGGTGGGGGCAGGACTCACCTTGCGGACGTAGTTCTGGTCAGGGTGGTACTTCGGGGGCATGAACAGCAGGATGAGCCGCTCAGTGAGCTGGATCCCGTTCAGAGACATCACGCCCATGTAGAGGAAGATCCCGAACAGAACCGCCAGAGGGATCTGACGCAGAACCTCCCCGATCACGATGGACAGACCTGAGGGGGTTAAAAGTAAAGAGGCAAAATATTAGAGATCGAACAAATTAAATAAATTACTATTCACAAAAAGTACCATAAAGTACAGTAGCAGTATTTGTATATGAATAAGTGTAGCAAGTGGAAGTCGTGTGATAGCAGCCAGGTAACAGCAGTGGAATCAAAGTATATATTGCTCGGTGTGACAGACTGTGTTACAGCAGTGGAATTGTCTAACTGAGATAGCAGCCAGTACAAATCTATTATAAAGCGGTTATTGCACTTCAGTGATATTACAGATGTGTTCAAGTCTTTGTTGTTGTTTGTGTGGGGTTGTAAGATAAGATAAGAAGTACTTCATTGATCCCAATTTGGGAAATGTTTGCGTTTTGTAAAGTCAGACTGAAGGAAGGACCCGCTCTCTTCCTGTTAGCAATGGGGTCATTTCCTCCTTGACCTCTGTTAGAGCCAGTACTGAGTCCTTATAAGAAAGGCCACCTAATCGTGACGTCTGTAGTCAACAGACTATAAAAGACTACGATTCGCACGGTGCCTCCTCTAAAGAGACAGAGGTGACCTGTCAGAAAGACACCCTCCAGGAACAGTCTTTAACCGTTCAACTAACCCTTTAAGTTATGAAGATATATAAGCCTTATCAAGAAAGAAAGAATACCAAGTTGTTTGTTATTTTATTTGAGTTTTGACTCTTTGTTTTGAACCTTGTAAAGGCCTCTTTTCTTTGTTGCATGTGTAAAGGTTTGTTATTCTGCTCATTCGCCCGCGCCTCGGAACTCCCTCCCAGATCAGCTGAGATCGCCCCTTCCACCGAGGTCTGAGGAACCGGCCTTAAGACCCTCTTCTTTCGGCAGGCCTTCCAATACACTTTCAGCATGGTACACCTGGAGGATTGCCATTTTTATCGCTATCTCCGACTTTTATTATTTATTTTTTATTATTTATTATTATTATTTTTTTAATCTTTCAAAGTGTATCAGTGTCCTTTGCTGTGAAGCGCTTCGAGATTTGTCTTGGCAAATGAGAAGCGCTATATAAATGAAATGTATTATTATACACATCGCATGATATCATCCAAGCAACTCTTCAACTGTGAGTAATATAAAGGAAAGGAAACAAGTGAACATGTCTGTTTAAGGCGTCTAGTGGCTTGATAGAAAAACAAGGAAGGAAGCCACGACAACCTCCATCCACCCCAGGGGGGTCCAAACCTTTTTCACAGAGAGCCACATACAGCACATATACGTATATATATATATATATATATATATATATATTGTTAGCAGCTCATCCCTTAAAACAGAAGCCTCAGATAGATTCTCATAAGAGGAAATAGGAAGGGTAGATTTCAAGCATGTTATGAAAGGGCTTTTTTCGTATCAACTTAGATTTGATAGAAAATGTTTTCAACTTGAATTGACTGAATTTGTTTAACACATGAATACTGTGTAATATCTGTTTTCATCTATATTTAAGAAGTACAATACAAGACAAGCACAAGTTTCATTTGTGGGCCATACTCCATTATACTCTCTGAATCTGCTGAGGGCCGTTTCAAAATCTCTCACAGGCCGCATTTGGCCCCCAGGCCGTAGGTTGGACACCCCTCATATAACCCCTCATCTGGTCCCCAGGTTGTGGTCCTCCACGTACCCACTAGCACGGCCACCAGGAAACCCGTCAGCCTCTGCTCCTTCACTTCCTGTATGCGCGGCTTGTCTCCGGGCGCCACGGCCTTGCTCATCACGGTGAGGGCGTTGGTGTGTGTGACGGAGCGCACGGTGGCTGCAGACAGCCAGGGCAGACCGAACAGAGCCGAGACCCCCCCCACCACCACGATGATCAGCAGGTCCAGGTGGAAACCAGTGCCCTTCACCAGCATCCGCTCCTTCTTACTGACGATCAGCCTGACGCACACACAGGAAACACAATGTTAACACTCTGTGGTGGTTCTGGGTCGGACATTAAAAAACAACAAAGACAGCAATAAGTCCGTGTCCACAGAGCGTCTGTTAATGAACTGGTTCCTCTCACAGCACCAGTCCACACTCTGAAGCCCGTCAGAACCTTCAACCGGCGATCCTTCGGTTCCCAAGTCCCGTCCATTTGGACTGACTGACGCATCGCTGCTTTTGTATATTAGCTGTTTGTGCTTCCGTTGCTAAGTACTAAGGTCTGGTACTCGAGTAAAAGTAGAAGTACTCTGATCTTGTACTTGTTGTACCTGTTCTCAAAGCTGGTGAAGGTGCAGCTAGTCTGAATGACTTTGTATACTGCAGGGTAGCTGGTGGATTTACTCCAGGTGGAACTAAAGTCTGATTCAACACTTGATTAGATTTACCATCATTCATCCACATCTGTGAAGTAACTAAAGGTATTAAATACATGTAGTGGAGTAGAAGTACACCATGTACCTCTGAACTGTAGAGGAGTGGAAGTACATCATGTACCTCTGAACTGTAGAGTAGAAGTACACCATGTACCTCTGAACTGTAGAGGAGTAGAAGTACACCATGTACCTCTGAACTGTAGAGTAGAAGTACACCATGTACCTCTGAACTGTAGAGGAGTAGAAGTACACCATGTACCTCTGAACTGTAGTGAGTAGAAGTACACCATGTACCTCTGAACTGTAGTGAGTAGAAGTACACCATGTACCTCTGAACTGCAGAGGAGTAGAAGTACACAGTAGCATAACATTGAAATACAAGTCCCTCAAAAGTGTACTTAAGTACAGTCCTTCAGTAAATGTACTTAGTTACTTCCCACTACTGAGTATTGTCAATGGCCCTTTTCTGAAAAGTTGAGATAAGTTGAACTGCGCCGCGGGTGCAGCTCTTTCTCACGTGGGCCGCCGCTCTCTTCTCGTTCGACACAATTGAAAAGACGCTGGCGGTCAGAAAAAGACGCTCTGAGGACGAACACTAGATGCTTTACGCTGTGATCTGGGACTCCATGAAGATGAGGATGAAGACGAGGATGGCGGGCAGGATGCTGGCGGCCATCATCCAAACAGGAAACTGCCCGTCCGAGCCCATCGGAGAGATCAGCCAACCGCGCTTCTCCGGACTGGACACGGAGAATCCACTGGGCACGTCCAGTT
This sequence comes from Gymnodraco acuticeps, assembly GCF_902827175.1. Classification (NCBI taxonomy): domain Eukaryota; kingdom Metazoa; phylum Chordata; class Actinopteri; order Perciformes; family Bathydraconidae; genus Gymnodraco; species Gymnodraco acuticeps. Next base: position 6,150 of record NW_022989896.1, read on the forward strand.
TCTGCCGGCCAATAGGAAGAGGGGAAGGTAAAGTCTGTCAGGGTGTTGTGTCAACACAGGACGCACTCAGGTGTTAAAGGTCCCTATGATACTGTTTCTCATCAATATATCACAGGTCTCAGATATATCCAGAGCCTGTCTCTGATTGGCTGAAACACCAACCAGATCATTGCAGCATTACCCATAATCCCCTCTGTTTCAGCCCTGTTTCCAAAGTGCTGATTCTCTGTCTGTTACTTTAGATGAAAATAAGGAGCCCCTCCCCACGCCCCTCTGAGAGACATCTGGTTACAAAGAACTCAATGGAGCTCTAGAGGAGGTTCAGGTGATAAGGGGGGGGGGGGGTACCCTGGTTGCTGATTGGCTAATGAGAGAGTCTCTTCACACAGAGGGGACACATGGTGATGTAGAGGAGACATGAAGAAGAGGGGACACATGTTGATGTAGAGGAGACATGAAGAAGAGGGGACACATGTTGATGTAGAAGAGACATGAAGAAGAGGGGACACATGTTGATGTAGAAGAGACATGAAGAAGAGGGGACACATGTTGATGTAGAAGAGACATGAAGAAGAGGGGACACATGTTGATGTAGAAGAGACATGAAGAAGAGGGGACACATGTTGATGTAGAAGAGACAAGAAGAAGAGGGGACACATGTTAATGTAGAAGAGACATGAAGAAGAGGGGACACGTGTTGATGTAGAAGAGACATGAAGAAGAGGGGACACATGTTGATGTAGAAGAGACATGAAGAAGAGTGGACACATGTTGATGTAGAGGAGACATGAAGAAGAGGGGACACATGTTGATGTAGAAGAGACATGAAGAAGAGGGGACACGTGTTGATGTAGAAGAGACATGAAGAAGAGGGGACACATGTTGATGTAGAAGAGACAAGAAGAAGAGGGGACACATGTTGATGTAGAAGAGACATGAAGAAGAGGGGACACGTGTTGATGTAGAAGAGACATGAAGAAGAGGGGACACATGTTGATGTAGAAGAGACATGAAGAAGAGGGGACACATGTTGATGTAGAAGAGACATGAAGAAGAGGGGACACATGTTGATGTAGAAGAGACAAGAAGAAGAGGGGACACATGCTGATGTAGAAGAGACAAGAAGAAGAGGGGACACATGTTGATGAAGAAGAGACATGAAGAAGAGGGGACACATGTTGATGTAGAAGAGACATGGAGAAGAGGGGACACATGTTGATGAAGAAGAGACATGAAGAAGAGAGGACACATGTTGATGTAGAAGAGACATGAAGAAGAGGGGACACATGTTGATGTAGAAGAGACATGAAGAAGAGGGGACACATGTTGATGTAGAAGAGACATGAAGAAGAGGGGACACATGTTGATGTAGAAGAGACATGAAGAAGAGGGGACACATGTTGATGTAGAAGAGACATGAAGAAGAGGGGACACATGTTGATGTAGAAGAGACATGAAGAAGAGGGGACACATGTTGATGTAGAAGAGACAAGAAGAAGAGGGGACACATGTTGATGTAGAAGAGACATGAAGAAGAGGGGACACATGTTGATGTAGAAGAGACATGAAGAAGAGGGGACACATGTTGATGTAGAGGAGACATGAAGAAGAGGGGACACATGTTGATGTAGAGGAGACATGAAGAAGAGGGGACACATGTTGATGTAGAAGAGACATGAAGAAGAGGGGACACGTGTTGATGTAGAAGAGACATGAAGAAGAGGGGACACATGTTGATGTAGAAGAGATTTTGCGTGATAGGGGACCTTCAAAGTGTGTCTCACCTGAGTGTAGGTGTCCTCCACGCTGTAGTCCACCAGCACCATGATGAGGATCGCGATGGGGACCCCGAAGTCTCCGATGATTCTCCGGAGCTGAAACACGTAGAAAAACAACCCGTTGCACTTTCTGCTCCACAAGACTCTTTTAAATGTTATTTTGTATTTATTAATTGTTGTGCTTTTATTTAGGTCTTAATGTGTGCATATGAATACATGTGTTTGTTGATTGTGTATAGGATATACATATTTTACACATATTCTTATATATATTTGTATTTTGTATTCGGGATTGTGGGAAACGGTATTTCGATCTCTCCGTACACAAACTGAAAGATTGACAACAACAAATAATCTGAGTGGAATTTCTTGTTGTTTGTTTTTAATTATGATGTTTTATAAAGCGCTTTGAGCTGCTTGTGCTGTACAAATAAAGCTTTGTTATTGTTATTGTTATTGTTACTGACCGTCCCGGGGAAGAAGGAGCTGTTCTTGAACTTGCGCAGGTAGAAGGCGATGAAGTACGTTCCCACCATGAGAACGAAGGACAGCAGAGCCGTGTTCGGCTCTCCAACAACTTTCCCAGGATCCCCGGCGGCCGAGGTGAAGTTGCACAGGGACGGAGACACCGTGATGTTTCCATGGTAACAGTTTTTGAGAGGATGCTCCTGGAAGATCTAGAAAAAACAGCGATAGCCTAATTAAAGTTTCAAAGTCTCAAAAATGCTACAACCACTGTCACAAACTGGATGAATGTGAAGTATGTTGTTAAAGGAGGATGAAAGCGTAATCAAGGAGAACTATTGGAGCGACTTTGATGGTTATTGGACTCAGGATTCATTCATTTGGATTCCCGCTGAATGAAGAAATGAAAGGACGGCGCGGAAGTGGAAACAATTCACAAAGGGATTAAACTGTTCAACACATATGCTCAAAGGAAGCCGGATTTTGCCGATGTGTTTCTGTGGATTCAAAAGTCGTAAATAATCTACAAAATGGAGGAGGCCGATCTGATCGGAGCAACTGACAAATAATCCAACTGAAGCCGGCATGGACAATGACTATGTTTTAAAAAATATGATATGCGCTTATCCAGACAAGCCTGGTTTGGACACTTTACGGGCAGAAGAAACATTTCTATAGAAAGAATTATACATTTCTGTATTTTTATGCCTTTCATACTAACTTGAATTTTTATTAAAATTATTCCATTATTTTTTATATGTTATTGTAATGTTGAGACAAGGCTTTTAGCGACAATCATGTATTGCGTTACATGCGTTAATATGTAAAAAACTAAAAGGGGCGCGCCCCCCAGGTTGGGAACCACTTCTCTAGATGATAGGAAAGGAGGTTTGAAACGTCCTTTATAACCTCCTTTAGGAAACACTGGACCTTCCTTTAGGAAAGGAAAGGAGAACATACTCTCCCACAATGCTTTGCTGCTGTAACATTTACCGTAACACAACATTCGTCCGTTCACGGAAACAACCGATGGTGACCTAGAATTAGGGTCGGGAACCGAAACTCGGTTCCAGATGAGAACCGATAAGAAAATGCCGGGTTTGATTGATTGATTGATTGATTGATTGATTGAAAAGTGTATTAACAGCTTGTATATTGGGTACAGTACAGTACAGCTCAAAACATACAATTGTTAAGGGGATGCAGACCAGAGAAAGACTTTCGTCTTGTTTACATCAGGGTCCCCCATTTCCAATTCATCATGTCATTTAAGACATATAAGACATATTTGACATATTTGACATACAGATGGCTTATTTACAATTTACATACAGGTGGTTTTTTTACATACAGATTGCTTGTTTACAATTTTCATTTTAGATTTGGTTTTAATTAGGGCCGGGACTTTAACGTGTTAATTAAGATTAATTAATTACACAAAAATTAACGCGTTAAAAAAATTAACGCATTTTAATCGCACTTATTTTTGCACCGCGGAACGTTTCTCACTGGATGAGTTTCAGGCGTACCGATTATACTGGAGCACCAACTAACGTTCATGACTTCAGACAACAACAAACCACAGTGAACAACAGTGGGAAATGTTATTTTAAAAAACGGACGGATGGAAGCGTTGATAAGAGCACGGTTGTGTGCAAATTATGCAAAAAGGAATTCGCATATCACCGCAGCACATCAAGCCTCAAGTATCACCTCAATGCAAAACATATAGCAGCTAGCGTGGACGTTAGCCTCTTTTATCGCGTTCACACCAAAAAGAGCCGGTACTAAAATTAGTTCATGAGAACCTTTTTACCCCCACGAAAGTCCCTGCTAGAGAGCAGAGAGCTGCTAGAGAGCAGGGACTTTCGTACGGCTCTCTTGTGAGAAAAGAGCTATATTTCTGATTGGCTGGGCGGATTGCAAACCACGCCCCGTAAAACTCCCAAAAAGTTTTGTGAAGCCGCCATTTTATTATCCTCGCATTAGCATTATTAGCATTAGCCAGCGCATAAACGCAGAGAAACTAACTTATGGCAACACAAAATAAAACATGGGAGCGGTGGAGATGAGGAGGTGTCGGCGTTCTGGCGATTTACTCGGAAGGCTTCAGTAGAAGCTGCTGGGAGTCCCAGCAGCTTCTACTGAAGCCAGTCCCCAACTCCGGGGACTTCCGGCCGGGGACTTTGGGCGGCAGTATACGCCGTGAAGTGGTTTGCGGCCTGCCAGTAAACCCAAAGCAGAAGAAGAAGTGACGTCAGCGGCTTCATTTGCCTAATCCTCCCCCAGGTTCAAAGAGTTCTCATGAACTAAGTTCTCATGAACCTTTGTGGGAAAAGTACTGCGGTGTGAATGTGCCTAATGGTATACTAAAATCCATGTGAAAAAAATTGCTTCTCACTGTTCTCAGGTCAAATATTTATATCTTATATGTGATTAAAAATGCGATTAATTTCGATTAATTAATTACAAAGCCTCTAATTAATTAGATTAATTTTTTTAATCGAGTCCCGGCCCTAGTTTTAATACATCCTAACCGGACATTTAAGACATACCAAGTCTAGAGATATACAGTTAGTAACAGAGTCTAAAATGCGAGTATATACATAGATGGGGGGGGGGGAAGCTGTCCATTGAACGACAGGTTGAGATTTGTACCATTACCGGGGTCAGTTTTGCAATGCTCTCCCCCGAAGGTGCTCTTTAAGAGAGGTTTTGAAGGTAAGTATAGTTTTACTTTCCTTTACAGTTGTGGGAAGAGCGTTCCACCTTGATGTGGCATCATTGCGAAACGTGTATTCCCCCTTTTTTGTGCCAAATCTGGGTTTCACATGATTTGTGGAGCTCCCTCTGGTGTTATGATCATGGTATTCCTTGACCTTTGGGAAGAATGTTGACATGTACATGGGTACCATAGAGGTGTAGTGGATCTTGTAGACCAGGCCCATTGCAAGTAGCTGTACTCTGTCGTCTACTCTAAGCCATCCTAGGTTGTCAAAGTGGGCAGAGGTGAGGTGGGTTCTAGATGAAAGGTCAAGCAGTCTGACCAGTTTATTTTGCGATGTTTGAAGTTTTATTTTTAGCGCCTTGGAGGTGCTATGGTACCATGACGTGCAAGCATAGTCATAGTACCCTTGAATGAGTGCTCCTGCCAGAGTCTTCAGGGTGTTCTTGTTTACCAGAGAGGAGATCCGGTATAGGAATCTAGTTCTTTGATTGACTTTTTTTATTACATTGGATGCCATTTTGTCACAGGAGAGGTTTGCCTCAAGAATAGATCCTAGGTATGTAATTTCCTTCTTACTTGTGACAATAATGTCGCCCACTGCAACTGAGAAGTCGTCGGATTTGCTGAGATTATGTTTCGAACCGAAGAGAATGGACTCTGTTTTACCCAGGTGTAATGATAGTTTATTATCGGCGAGCCAGGTACAGATTCTGCCGAGCTCGGAGCTGAGGGTTTTTTCAACCTGCAACCTGTTCCTGTCAGAGACCAGCAGGGCTGAGTCGTCCGCGAACAGGAACAAGTTGCAGTCACATGCTGATGACATGTCATTTACATAAATTAGGAACAGTAACGGACCTAATATGCTTCCTTGTGGAACACCACAGCTCACTGGGAGGGGGTACCACAGCTCACTGGGAGGGGGTACCGAGTACCCATACGAAATACACCATTTGGGTTCTGCTTAAGGGTTCCTAAACGCGGTAGACCCTGTATTCCACCGGGTCCGTCTGCGCCGCGGTGCTGCGGTGACCCGGTGGAATACATCTGTGTGTTCTGGAGAATCACAGAGCGGCCGGTCGTCAGCGGGCCACATCATGTAAGTTGCGCTGACAGGCTCCCCCCACCCTCAGACTTATATTTGTAGGACAATAAAAGAAGCTTGAAATGACTGTCTTGTGACTTCTCCTTTTAACAAAGAAACATTTAGATGTTCATCCATTTACCATCGAGGTGTTTCTGCGTGTTTTGGATCCACTTTGGAAAGCCATGTTTAGCCGACTCTCCAAGTAGTGGCACAGACTTAAAGGAGCTCATGCATTTTAACATTTGGAAATAACTACTTTTGACCAGTACAAATGCCATATTACGTTTTGTTAACGACAGTAATAAATGATTCAGATGAGCTCCATCGTACACTGCAAAAACAGCCCTTCCAAAAACAAGCGAAAATATTCTTGAATCAAGTCAGATGTTCCTGCATCAAGCAAAGCCAATGGGTGAGCCACATTTGCTTGGCTAGAATTCTTAAAACTAGAATTAAAATCTAGCGACTGAAAGAAAATAAAATGCTTATTTCAAGCAATGATTCCTGAATTATTTAAGAAAGAATAATGTGTTCCATGCGGGGAATGTATGCAAACCAATGCTAACTGGTTAGTGGTTAATATAAGATAGCATTTCTTAATAAGAAAAAGTAAGATATATTTTCTCAAAGTAAGAATACATTTCTTAAGCAGAACATTCTTAACAAGATTATTTGACTTTTTAGACAAAAATAAGAATTGTTTCCCAGAAACAAGTTTTTTTAACTTTCTTAAAATTCATTTTTTGCAGTGTAGTGAGCACTTCCTCGGTCCATGCTTCACGCTCCTCTAGTTTTGGTGAAGTCCAGGTCAGATAAACGATCCAACCACAACCAACTCTTTAAAAAGCCTGACTTCACTGGAAGTGACTGTTATTGTGTATTGATTGATTGTAGTGCTTTTATTTAGGTCTTAATGTGTGCACATGTGTCTGTTGATTGTGTATATATAGGTATATACATATTTGTATATATATTTATGTTATGAAAATTCTGAGTGTCCTCCTCCAACCTGAGAGTAGCATGCTAACAAAGGTATCAACTGTAGCTGTGAACATGACAGGATGTGTGATTACCTAGAAGAGCATCAGGACTGTTTGAGGCAGATGATAGCTATGTGATGAACATGATGATTCAGCCTCTATGGAGAGAGACATCAAGCATGCTCATTTCTGACGTGGAGCTAATCTGAAGTAAACATTGAATACTGCTTTCTATTCCTCCATCTTGTGACTGTGTAACTCCCTCTCTTGGATATCAGCATGTGAAGGACACTGTTCAGGAACTAGCTGATGCTCTGTATGTGATGACTCCTTCCATTCTGGAGAGGATCACAGATACATGGATCCTGAGGCTGAAGCTCAAGCCGGGGACCAGGGAGATTTTTCACTTTGCATTTTGTATTCCTCAGGATTGTGGGAAACGGTATTGGGATCTCTCCGTCACACAAACTGAAAGATTGATAATACATTGTACTTTGACCTTTGAAGTTGACTCACCTTGATGAGTTTGGCGAAGGTCTCGTAGATGAAGATGAGGGAGATGAGGAAGGAGAAGATCTCCTGAGTGAAGCGGGAGACGAAGCGGACCAGGATGCTTCCCTCGAAGGCCACGGTGAGCAGGACGAGGAGAACCAGCCAGAACCCGATCCACACCCGGCTCGTCAGGTACTCGATGCCGTTGTCTTTACAGAACTGCACACAAACACACCGCAGGGCTCAGGAGCAGCTAGCAGCGTGTGATAACACCCTCCATCAGTTTGAATCCTAACAAACTATAACCCAGTTTTTGTGAGCAACTCATAGTTTGTGTGTACAGGAAATTGTCTATGGGTATTGAACCAGAACTCAGTTACATAACGTTAGATCTTGATGGTTTGGTTGGATTGGGAAAGCTGTGGGATTAAGTGCAGACGTAGAATAACAGCGCTGTGGAAATAAAGGGGGTTTGTGGCTAACACTAAATTGAATATGTGGTAATCTTTGGGCTTTGGATCATCAAGTGGTTTCAAGTCGAGTTGGGATCCTTACTTTTCATCTGTCAATGCCTCCTCGATTTATGACATTTTCAGAATTCTTACTTCTTTTTATCAGAATTCTAAATTGTGTCTCAATTTTGAGGAAAATAAATCAAATATATTTCTCAGAATTTGAAAAAAAAATAGATTTTGTTTTAAATCTCTGGCTATGTTAATGTAGTCTGTTACTGAAGAGACATGTTGATATGAACTTTGTCAAAGATCGGATACATAGGATATACACATTTTATACATATTTATACACTTGGAGTTTGTTTCTACACGGACCACTATTGCGGTAAGCATGTTGTAACTTCCGGTTGTTGTCATCTCCGGGTATCCCGTGTGCCTGTTCTGTTGCTGATAGCTTATTATCTTAACTTAATCGATCGTTCTAAAACTCTTGATCACGGCAACTGCCTGACGTTGTAATCACACGTTACTATAACTTAAGCACTCACAACTCTCCTTCTCTTAGCGACTGTAACTCCACAGTTGCCTACACTCTTTTCGGGTTTGCTAACGGTAGCTACTTTAGCTTGATAGCTAGCCATGGCTCTTTCCCCACCCTCGGGTGCTATTTCCTGCTCTAACTGTCTCGTGTTTGGTTACTTCCCTACCTCCTTTACTGGTACCGGTACATGTGTTAAATGTAGTATAGTTGTTAGCTTGGAGGCGGGAATCATAGCCATAGAAGCCCGGCTCCGCATCTTAGAAAGTAACTCAGCTACAGTAAAGCCCATGTTAGCCGGTGCGGACCGGCAAAAGGTAGCTCCTATTAGCCGTCCCCCGGCAACTCCCGAGCAGCAGGGAGACTGGGTGACTGTTCAGAAGAGGCATAACGCGAAACCCGCAGGTCCCCACCAACCCGTTCACGTATCTAACAGATATTCCCCACTCAGCGAGACACCCGCTGAGAAGCCAACTCTGGTTATTGGTAGCTTTATTATGAGACACGTGAAATTAGAGACCGAAGCCTCCACAGTCACATGCATTCCGGGGGCCAGAGCGGGCGACGTTGAGGCGCATCTTAAACTGCTGGCTAAAAATAAACGTAAATACAGTAGGATTGTTATTCACATCGGTGGTAATGATGTTCGTATACGCCAATCAGAATGCACCAAACTTAATGTGGAGTCGGTGTGTAGTTATGCTAAAACAATGTCGGACACCGTAATCTTCTCTGGTCCCCTCCCCAATCTGATCAGTGATGACATGTATAGCCGCATGTCATCATTTCAGCGCTGGTTGTCTTGGTGGTGCCCAGCAAACAACGTGGGCTTCGTAAATAATTGGACAGCCTTCTGGGGAAAACCTGGTCTGATTAAGAGAGACGGCATTCATCCTACTTTGGAAGGTGCCGATCTCATTTCGGCAAACATTTCAGGGCTTTGTGGACTTAATCCATGACAAACTGGAGTTGAGACCAGGAGGCGGAGTCGCAGTCTTACACGCTTCTCTGCGCTCTCTCCTAGGCAGTCATCCATAGGAATCCCGAACCCAATAAAATACCCAATATTAGCGGTGTGTGTGTCTGCCCAAGGACAAGTTAAGGTAAAACCTAATAGAGGTGTCATACATAATAACCTAATCAAAGTAAATGTAACAACTACTACAGTGCAACAAAACAGGAATATTAAATGTGGTCTCTTAAACATAAGATCTCTAGCATCTAAAGCAATATTGGTAAATGATTTAATATCAGATTATAATATTGATATATGCTGTCTCACTGAAACTTGGTTGAGACATGAAGAATATGTCAGCATAAATGAGGCCACTCCACCCAGCCATATCAATACTCATATTGCCCGAGGCACGGGCCGAGGAGGTGGAGTTGCAGCAATCTTTGACTCAAGTTTACTTATCAATACTAAACCAAAATTAAATTATACTACATTTGAAAGTCTCGTTTTTAGTCTTACGCATCCGACCTGGAAAACTTTGCAGCCAATCTTATTTGTTACAGTGTACCGTGCACCAGGTCCTTATTCAGAATTCTTATCTGAATCCTCTGAGTTTTTATCAACTTTGGTTCTTAAAACAGATAAAGTAATTATCGTAGGTGACTTTAATATTCATGTTGACGATGATAAAAATAGCCTTACTGTTGCATTTAACTCTATATTAGATTCTGTTGGTTTTTGTCAGAGTGTAAATAAACCAACCCACTGCTATAATCACACTCTCGACCTTGTTCTGACTTATGGTATTGAAATTGAGCAACTATTAGTCGAACCGCATAATCCTGCTTTATCCGACCATTTCTTAGTAACTTTTGAAGTACTGTTACGAGACTACAAAGCATTAGTCAAAAGCTCCTGCAGCAGAAACCTATCTGTTAGTGCTATGGGAGGCGTGTGGTGCAGTGGGTTGAGCGTTGGTGTTCGGATCAGGGGGTCACAGGTTCAAACCTCACTGCAGTCAGCATGTCGTTGTGTCCCTGGGCAAGACACTTCACCCCAAATTGCTCCTGTGGGGATTGTCCACAGTATTGAGTATGTAAGTCGCTTTGGATAAAAGCGTCTAACAAGTGACATGTAATCTAACAAGTGACATGTAATATAGCCACATTTAAGGAAGAGATTCCACCAATACTTAACTCGATAGCATGTCTGCATGTAAGGGAGGAAACGTATACAAAATGTACACCACCCCAAATTGATCATGTTGTTGATAGTGCTACAGATGCGCTGCGAATAAAATTAGACTCTGTTGCTCCTTTGAAAAAGAAGAAAATAAAACAACATAGATTAGCTCCATGGCATAATGCCGAAACCCGCAAAATAAAGCAAAAGTCGAGACAACTTGAAAGGATATGGCGTTCCACTAAACTTGAAGAATCTCGTTTAATTTGGCATATTACTCTCAATGAATATAAGAAAGCACTGCGTAAAGCGAGAGCAGCCTACTACTCTTCATTAATAGATGAGAATAAGAATAATGCAAGATTTCTTTTCAGCACTGTAGCCAGGCTGACAGAGAGCCACAGCTCGATTGAGCCTTCTATTCCCATAGCACTCAGTAGTAATGATTTTATGTGCTTTTTTAACGATAACATTGTTACTCTTAGAAACAAAATGAATGACCTCTTGCCTTTGACCAGTATAGTGTTATCAACAGCTCCCGGAAACGTAAGTTCTAATATTACACTAGATAGTAAACTAGAATGCTTTTCAGCCATAAACCTTGAACAATTAAATTCAATGATTCTCTCTTCTAAACCATCAATATGTATGTTAGACCCAATTCCAACTAAGCTGTTGAAGGAAGTTTTTCCATTAATTAGCACTTCTTTATTAAATATTTTGAATATGTCTTTATTATCAGGCTATGTTCCACAATCATTCAAAGTAGCAGTGATAAAACCGCTTCTTAAAAGGCACAACCTCGATCCAGAGGTTTTAGCCAACTATAGACCTATTTCCAATCTTCCGTTCCTCTCAAACATTCTTGAGAAAGCGGTCGCAAAACAGTTGATTACTTAAAAAACAATGATTTATTTGAAGATTTTCAGTCTGGCTTTAGAACACATCATAGCACAGAGACAGCTCTGGTTAAAGTCACAAATGACATTCTAATAGCCTCTGACAAGGGACGTGTCTCTATTCTTGTTTTGCTCGATCTCAGTGCTGCATTTGATACTATCGACCATGATATCTTATTGCAAAGACTAGAGCACTTAGTTGGCATACAGGGAACTGCTTTAGGCTGGTTTAGATTCTATCTATCTGAACGCTCTCAGTTTGTACGTGTCAATGATGAATCTTCCACGCAAACCAAAGTTAGCCATGGAGTGCCACAGGGCTCAGTGCTCGGACCTATTTTGTTCACATTATATATGCTTCCGTTAGGCAATATGATAAGGAATCATTCTGTAAACTTTCATTGTTATGCGGATGATACTCAACTATATTTATCAATCAAGCCTGATGAAATTAATCATCTAAATAAAATTCAAGACTGCCTTAAGGACTTAAAAACGTGGATGACCTTAAACTTTTTGATGTTAAACACGACCAAAACTGAAGTTATTGTACTTGGCCCGAAGAATCTACGAAACAAATTATCTAAGGATATACTAACTATGGATGGCATTAATTTGGCCTCCAGTGAGACTGTAAGGAATCTTGGTGTTATATTTGATCAGGATTTATCCTTTAACGCCCACATAAAATCAATTTCAAGGACCGCCTACTTCCATCTACGTAACATTGCAAAAATCAGGCATTTCTTGCCTCAAAACGATGCAGAGAAACTAGTCCATGCATTTGTTACTAGAAGGCTGGATTATTGTAACTCTTTATTATCAGGGTGTACCAAGAAGTCAGTCAAGTGGCTTCAGCTGATTCAAAATGCTGCAGCTCGTGTACTAACCAGAGTTAGGAAAAGGGACCACATTACTCCTGTTCTGGCTGCCTTACACTGGCTCCCTATAGAACACAGGATAGAGTTTAAAATTCTTCTTCTCGCCTACAAAGCCCTTAATGGGCAGGCGCCATCTTACCTTAAAGAACTCATTATACCCTACTGTCCTACTAGGGCATTGCGTTCCAAGAATGCAGGGTTGTTGGTTGTTCCTAGAGTCTCTAAAAGTACAATGGGAGCCAGAGCCTTTTCTTATCAAGCTCCACATTTGTGGAATCAGCTTCCAGTTTGTGTTCGGGCGGCAGACACCCTATCCGTTTTTAAGAGTGCGCTTAAGACCTTCCTTTTTGATAAAGCTTATAGTTAGGGCTGATTAGATTCAGCCCCTAGTTTTGCTGATATAGGCTTAGTTTGTCGGGGGACATCTTACTTCTTCCTTCTTTCTGTCTATACCTGTGTACTCTCATGTTCCCATTAACCCAGCTTCCCCACATGTCTTTCTTTTTGGTGTCTGTATACGCCGGGATCCGGAGTCATGGATGATCCTGCGCTCCTCTGTCCTGGATCTTGAGTCGTGGCTGTGGTCCTGGATCATAGGTTCTGGATGGATATCCTCGTGGATTCATCTTCCTATTATAAACACATGCATTTCCAAACATTTGGACTACCTATGTTGCAAATGTATTATCTTTTCAATTTACACACGGCATCTATTGCACGTCTGTCCGTCCTGGGAGAGGGATCCCTCCTCTGTTGCTCTCCCTGAGGTTTCTCCCATTTTTCCCTTTAAACTGTGGGTTTTCTCTGGAAGTGTTTCCTTGTACGATGTGAGGGTCTAAGGACAGAGGGTCTAAGGACAGAGGGTCTGAGGACAGAGGGTCTAAGGACAGAGGGTCTGAGGACAGAGGGTCTAAGGGCAGAGGGTCTAAGGACAGAGGGTCTAAGGACAGAGGGTCTGAGGACAGAGGGTCTAAGGACAGAGGGTCTGAGGACAGAGGGTCTAAGGACAGAGGGTGTCGTATTGTCATACTGATATTTTGTACAAACTGTAAAGTCCACTGAGACAAATGTAACATTTGTGATATTGGGCTATAAATAAACATTGATTGATTGTATACATATTTTATACATATTTTTATATATATGTGTATTTTTGTGTTCTGGATTGTGGGAAACGGTATTTGGATTTCTCTGTCTGTACCCACAAACTGTTGACTTTGAGATAGGGTTCTGATGCAGGTGTGCAGTGTGCAGTGTGCAGGTGTGCAGTGTGCAGTGTGTAGTGTGCAGTGTGTAGTGTGTAGTGTGCAGGTGTGCAGTGTGCAGTGTGCAGTGTGCAGTGTGCAGTGTGCAGGTGTGTAGTGTGCAGTGTGCAGTGTGCAGGTGTGTAGTGTGCAGTGTGCAGTGTGCAGGTGTGTAGTGTGCAGTGTGCAGGTGTGCAGTGTGTAGTGTGCAGTGTGTAGTGTGTAGTGTACAGTGTGCAGGTGTGCAGTGTGCAGTGTGCAGTGTGTAGTGTACAGTGTGCAGTGTGTAGTGTACAGTGTGCAGTGTGTAGTGTACAGTGTGCAGGTGTGCAGTGTGCAGTGTACAGTGTGCAGTGTGTAGTGTACAGTGTGCAGGTGTGTCAGGTGATCTCACGGTGAAGAAAGCCTCCTCGAACACCAGCAGCGGTCCAGAGAAGCCGATCACGAGCAGCGGCTGCGCTCCCAGGACGCTGAACACGATGCCCTGCAACGCCGTGGCCACGATCAGCTCCGACACCCCGATCAGACCCTCCGTCTTCTCACCTGAGAGCAATCAGAGCGGAGAACCTCGCTGTGAACCCTGCTCGATGCATTATTCATCTGAACCTCGCTGTGAACCCTGCTCGATGCAACATTCATCTGAACCTCTCTGTGAACCCTGCTCGATGCAACATTCACCTGAACCTCACTGTGAACCCTGCTCGATGCAACATTCATCTGAACCTCTCTGTGAACCCTGCTCGATGCAACATTCACCTGAACCTCGCTGTGAACCCTGCTCGATGCAACATTCATCTGAAGCTCACTGTGAACCCTGCTCGATGCAACATTCACCTGAACCTCTCTGTGAACCCTGCTCGATGCAACATTCACCTGAACCTCTCTGTGAACCCTGCTCGATGCAACATTCATCTGAACCTCTCTGTGAACCCTGCTCGATGCAACATTCATCTGAACCTCGCTGTGAACCCTGCTCGATGCAACATTCATCTGAACCTCTCTGTGAACCCTGCTCGATGCAACATTCACCTGAACCTCGCTGTGAACCCTGCTCGATGCAACATTCATCTGAAGCTCACTGTGAACCCTGCTCGATGCAACATTCACCTGAACCTCTCTGTGAACCCTGCTCGATGCAACATTCACCTGAACCTCTCTGTGAACCCTGCTCGATGCAACATTCATCTGAACCTCACTGTGAACCCTGCTCGATGCAACATTCATCTGAACCTCTCTGTGAACCCTGCTCGATGCAACATTCACCTGAACCTCTCTGTGAACCCTGCTCGATGCAACATTAATCTGAAGCTCACTGTGAACCCTGCTCGATGCAACATTCATCTGAACCTCTCTGTGAACCCTGCTCGATGCAACATTCATCTGAACCTCACTGTGAACCCTGCTCGATGCAACATTCATCTGAACCTCACAGTGAACCCTGCTCGATGCAACATTCATCTGAACCTCATCTGTGAACCCTGCTCGATGCAACATTCATCTGAACCTCTCTGTGAACCCTGCTCGATGCAACATTCATCTGAACCTCTCTGTGAACCCTGCTCGATGCAACATTCATCTGAACCTCTCTGTGAACCCTGCTCGATGCAACATTCATCTGAACCTCACTGTGAACCCTGCTCGATGCAACATTCATCTGAACCTCACTGTGAACCCTGCTCGATGCAACATTCACCTGAACCTCATTGTGAACCCTGCTCGATGCAACATTCACCTGAACCTCTCTGTGAACCCTGCTCGATGCAACATTAATCTGAACCTCACTGTGAACCCTGCTCGATGCAACATTCATCTGAACCTCTCTGTGAACCCTGCTCGATGCAACATTAATCTGAACCTCACTGTGAACCCTGCTCGATGCAACATTCATCTGAAGCTCACAGTGAACCCTGCTCGATGCAACATTCATCTGAAGCTCACAGTGAACCCTGCTCGATGCAACATTCATCTGAACCTCACTGTGAACCCTGCTCGATGCATTATTCATCTGAACCTCGCTGTGAACCCTGCTCCATGCAACATTCATCTGAACCTCTCTGTGAACCCTGCTCGATGCAACATTCACCTGAACCTCACTGTGAACCCTGCTCGATGAAACATTCATCTGAACCTCACTGTGAACCCTGCTCGATGCATTATTCATCTGAACCTCGCTGTGAACCCTGCTCCATGCAACATTCATCTGAACCTCACTGTGAACCCTGCTCGATGCAACATTCAACTGAACCTCGCTGTGAACCCTGCTCCATGCAACATTCATCTGAACCTCACTGTGAACCCTGCTCGATGCAACATTCATCTGAACCTCACTTTGAACCCTGCTCGATGCAACATTCATCTGAACCTCTCTGTGAACCCTGCTCGATGCAACATTCACCTGAACCTAACAGTGAACCCTGCTCGATGCAACATTCACCTGAACCTCTCTGTGAACCCTGCTCGATGCAACATTCATCTGAACCTCGCTGTGAACCCTGCTCGATGCAACATTCATCTGAACCTCTCTGTGAACCCTGCTCGATGCAACATTCACCTGAACCTCTCTGTGAACCCTGCTCGATGCAACATTAATCTGAAGCTCACTGTGAACCCTGCTCGATGCAACATTCATCTGAACCTCTCTGTGAACCCTGCTCGATGCAACATTCATCTGAACCTCACTGTGAACCCTGCTCGATGCAACATTCATCTGAACCTCACTGTGAACCCTGCTCGATGCAACATTCATCTGAACCTCACAGTGAACCCTGCTCGATGCAACATTCATCTGAACCTCACTGTGAACCCTGCTCGATGCAACATTCATCTGAACCTCTCTGTGAACCCTGCTCGATGCAACATTCACCTGAACCTCACTGTGAACCCTGCTCGATGCAACATTCATCTGAACCTCACTGTGAACCCTGCTCGATGCATTATTCATCTGAACCTCGCTGTGAACCATGCTCCATGCAACATTCATCTGAACCTCACTGTGAACCCTGCTCGATGCAACATTCATCTGAACCTCTCTGTGAACCCTGCTCGATGCAACATTCATCTGAACCTCTCTGTGAACCCTGCTCGATGCAACATTCATCTGAACCTCACTGTGAACCCTGCTCGATGCAACATTCATCTGAACCTCACTGTGAACCCTGCTCGATGCAACATTCACCTGAACCTCATTGTGAACCCTGCTCGATGCAACATTCATCTGAACCTCTCTGTGAACCCTGCTCGATGCAACATTCATCTGAACCTCACTGTGAACCCTGCTCGATGCAACATTCATCTGAAGCTCACAGTGAACCCTGCTCGATGCAACATTCATCTGAACCTCACTGTGAACCCTGCTCGATGCAACATTCATCTGAACCTCACTGTGAACCCTGCTCGATGCAACATTCATCTGAAGCTCACAGTGAAC
>NW_022989897.1:0-52284 GCF_902827175.1 Gymnodraco acuticeps
ATAAGCAGGGAGAGGACTCTTTAAGTAGAGACACTACATACTGATATACACCTGAACATCAGCAGGAGAGGACTCTTTAAAGTAGAGGACACTACATACTGATATAAACCTGAACATTCATCAGGAGAGGACTCTTTAAGTAGAAGACACCTACATACTGATCTTACACCTCGAACCATTCAGCAGGAGAAGAGGACTCTTTAAGTAGAAGCACTACATACTGATATACACCTGAACATCAGCAGGAGAGGACTCTTTAAAGTAGAGACACTACATACTGATATACACCTGAACCTCAGCAGGAGAGGACTCTTTAAAGTAGAGACACTACATACTGATATACACCGGAACATCAGTAGGAGAGGTACTCTTTAAAGTAGAGACACTACATACTGATATACACCTGAACATCAGCAGGAGAGGACTCTTTAAAGTAGAGACACTACATACTGATAATACACTGAACATCAGCAGGAGAGGACTCTTTAAAGTAGAGGACACTACATACGGATATACACCTGAACATCAGCAGGAGAGGACTCTTTAAAGTAGAGACACTACATACTGATATACACCTGACATCAGCAGGAGAGGACTCTTTAAAGTAGAGACACTACATACTGATATACACCTGAACATCAGCAGGAGAGGACTCTTTAAAGTAGAGACACTACATACTGATATACACCTGAACATCAGCAGGAGAGGACTCTTTAAAGTAGAGGACACTACATACTGATATACACCTGAACATCAGCAGGAGAGGACTCTTTAAAGTAGAGACACTACATACTGATATACACCTGAACATCAGCAGGAGAGGACTCTTTAAAGTAGAGGACACTACATACTGATATACACCTGAACATCAGCAGGAGAGGACTCTTTAAGTAGAGACACTACATACTGATATACACCTGAACATCAGCAGGAGAGGACTCTTTAAAGTAGAGACACTACATACTGATATACACCTGAACATCAGCAGGAGAGGACCTCTTTAAAGTAGAGACACTACATACTGATATACACCTGAACATCAGCAGGAGAGGACTCTTTAAAGTAGAGACACTACATACTGATATACACCTGAACATCAGCAGGAGAGGACTCTTTAAAGTAGAGACACTACATACTGATATACACCTGAACATCAGCAGGAGAGGACTCTTTAAAGTAGAGACACTACATACTGATATACACCTGAACATCAGCAGGAGAGGACTCTTTAAAGTAGAGACACTACATACTGATATACACCTGAACATCAGCAGGAGAGGACTCTTTAAGTAGAGACACTACATACTGATATACACCTGAACATCAGCAGGAGAGGACTCTTTAAAGTAGAGACACTACATACTGATATACACCTGAACATCAGCAGGAGAGGACTCTTTAAAGTAGAGACACTACATACTGATATACACCTGAACATCAGCAGGAGAGGACTCTTTAAAGTAGAGACACTACATACTGATATACACCTGAACATCAGCAGGAGAGGACTCTTTAAAGTAGAGACACTACATACTGATATACACCTGAACATCAGCAGGTGAGGACTCTTTAAAGTAGAGACACTACATACTGATATACACCTGAACATCAGCAGGAGAGCACTCTTTAAAGTAGAGGACACTACATACTGATAATACACCTGAACATCAGCAGGAGAGGACTCTTTAAAGTAGAGACACTACATACTGATATACACCTGAACATCAGCAGGAGAGGACTCTTTAAAGTAGAGACACTACATACTGATAACACCTGAACATCATTCAGGTGAGGACTCTTTAAAGTAGAGACACTACATACTGATATACACCTGAACATCAGGCAGGAGAGGACTCTTTAAAGTAGAGACACTACATACTGATATACACCTGAACATCAGCAGGAGAGGACTCTTTAAAGGAGAGACACTACATACTGATATACACCTGAACATCAGCAGGAGAGGACTCTTTAAAGTAGAGACACTACATACTGATATACACCTGAACATCAGCAGGAGAGGACTCTTTAAAGTAGAGACACTACATACTGATATACACCTGAACATAACATCAGCAGGAGAGGACTCTTTAAAGTAGAGACACTACATACTGATATACACCTGAACATCAGCAGGAGAGGACTCTTTTAAAGTAGAGACACTACATACTGATATACACCTGAACATCAGCATGGAGAGGACTCTTTAAAGTAGAGACACTACATACTGATATACACCTGAACATCAGCAGGAGAGCACTCTTTAAAGTAGAGACACTACATACTGATATACACCTGAACATCAGCAGGAGAGCACTCTTTAAAGTAGAGACACTACATACTGATATACACCTGAACATCAGCAGGAGAGGACTCTTTAAAGTAGAGACACTACATACTGATATACACCTGAACATCAGCAGGAGAGGACTCTTTAAAGTAGAGACACTACATACTGATATACACCTGAACATCAGCAGGAGAGCACTCTTTAAAGTAGAGACACTACATACTGATATACACCTGAACATCAGCAGGAGAGGACTCTTTAAAGTAGAGACACTACATACTGATATACACCTGAACATCAGCAGGAGAGGACTCTTTAAAGTAGAGACACTACATACTGATATACACCTGAACATCAGCAGGAGAGGACTCTTTAAAGTAGAGACACTACATACTGATATACACCTGAACATCAGCAGGAGAGGACTCTTTAAAGTAGAGACACTACATACTGATATACACCTGAACATCAGCAGGAGAGGACTCTTTAAAGTAGAGACACTACATACTGATATACACCTGAACATCAGCAGGAGAGGACTCTTTAAAGTAGAGACACTACATACTGATATACACCTGAACATCAGCAGGAGAGGACTCTTTAAAGTAGAGACACTACATACTGATATACACCTGAACATCAGCAGGAGAGGACTCTTTAAAGTAGAGACACTACATACTGATATACACCTGAACATCAGCAGGAGAGGACTCTTTAAAGTAGAGACACTACATACTGATATACACCTGAACATCAGCAGGAGAGGACTCTTTAAAGTAGAGACACTACATACTGATATCAACCTGAACATCAGCAGGAGGGGACTCTTTAAAGTAGAGACACTACATACTGATATACACCTGAACATCAGCAGGAGAGGACTCTTTAAAGTAGAGACACTACATACTGATATACACCTGAACATCAGCAGGAGAGGACTCTTTAAAGTAGAGACACTACATACTGATATACACCTGAACATCAGCAGAATATAGGACCTTTAAAGTAAAAGTATTTACTACGCAATAAAATACAGTTTGTTAATATTAAATATGATGTTTTAGTGTTAATATTGCTGCTATATTATTGTATACTGGGGGCAGTTTACCTGTTCAGTTCTCCAGTCAGAGCAGCCAGTAAGGAGCTCTTCCCACAGCCGACCTTCCCCACCACAACCACCAGGGAGCCCTGAAGACACAATGATATAATCAGACTCATTAACTCCTCTGATGTATCTGGTGTGCTAAGTGAAAGGTGTCCTATCATGCAAAAGTCACTTTTTTATGTCTTCTCTACATCAACATGTGTCCCCGGTGCGTCGGGGAACTCACGCAGCGTCAGAAAATAAAACCCTCTCTCTTTTCCTCTGTACCCAAATCTCTAAAAACGGGGAACAACGGAGCTGATCCAGATTTGCGTCCGATATGACGTAATATCTGAAATGTGGACCCACGGCCCAATCAGAAACGTTGCTATCAGAAACAATGCCTGACTGTTTTGGACGAAATATGGTCGGTGTTTACATTAGCATCGCTAACACTCAGAGCTAACCTGTACTGGAGAGCATGTGTGTGAAGAAGCAGGAAGTAAAAAGGAACTCATTGTGGTATAACCGGCAAGAGAGAAAGCCTTTGAGCTCCAAATTGTTTCAGAGAGAATCCTTGAAGTGGTTTTGAACATGATATGGTGTTTAACCATTTAGCTGAGTATCTTTTTTTCAACAAAAAAAATGTTAAGCTAAGGACCCAGAATCAGCAGTTCTCTAACAGGGCTTATATAGAGGGATATGAGGGATGTCTAAAATGCACGATCTGTTTGGTATTTTGAGCACATACTGTAGGACATGTTTTTATAGATCCCCATAATATATGCCTAACAATAGCCTGATAGGAGATCTTTAAGAGCTGTCAGCATGAAGGCAGTACAGTGCGTGCGTGCGTGCGTGCGTGCGTGCGTGCGTGCGTGCGTGCGTGCGTGCACCTTGGTGATGTGCAGAGAGAGGCTGTGCAGCCGCAGACTTCCTTTGGACTCTCCAGGATCAGTTCCTCTGTCTTCGTTCTGGTCCGGACCGTCGGGGTCCTGCCAGGAAAAAGTCCCCTGGCTCATCAGGACGGACGTCTGACCGTCTTCAGGAGACACTACGACAGATGTGGAAGGACATTTTATTATATATAGTGATAGGTAATTGTAATAATAAAAACTTATATATTTTTGAAAGACTGATTAGTTTTGACTCTGATCGACAAACACATAATGGATAAAGGCTTTGAATCAGCACTTGCAGAAGTTTGTAACTTTCAAATTAGTTTTTTCCAGGAGCATCACTTCATACAGCTTTAAAATAACCACATTACTGCGTAGATTCTGGTGTTGGTGATCCATAAATGATCAATCAAAAGTGATGAACTAATGTGAAACTTCCTGAAAACTGCCTAAAGCAGGGGTGTCAAACTCAATTTCATCATGGGCCACATTCGCATAAAGGTTGCACTCAAAGGGCCGGTTGTAACTATATATATATATATATATAAAATAATGTATTATATGACATTATTGCCTCTGAATTGGATTATTATCGGATAGGATAATAACTTAGTAATTAACTACGCCTGAAAGCAAAAGTCCAGGGCAAATAATTGCAAGTCTCTTCAGTGCGCATGTCACAAAACAAGATGCATTGTGGGACATGTAGTTTATGGGCAACCTGCTTCTGTAAAGTGGCATGTAATCGTATAATAAACTTATTATATTCTTTGCTAGCTCTTGCAGGGCCACATAAAATGAAGTCGCGGGCCTGATTTGGCCTCCGGGCCTTGAGTTTGACACCCCTGGCCTAAAGTGACTTAAGAGACTATTATCATCATGTATTCATTCAAACCTATATAACCAGTCAATGATTAAAACACAATTATAGAGATGAGATATACCAAATGATTCCATTAGCTCATTTCCATCTGCAGTCCCTGGTTCACGTCATTCATCTAAACTCAAAACATGACAGAGTCTCTTTCACACTGACATTTATACAGACATGTTCACATACACATTATAAACTATAAATACTAGCACATTTATCAGTGCAACCAAAATATAACTAATTCATGTATTAGTTTAATTAATTTGAGCTCAAAATACAGTTTAAGTTGACGAGACAGGTTGCTCAATATCCATTACATTACTGCACATATTTTATTCCATTCTATTTCAGTGTAAATATTGCTATATTTTACTATATTGTTTTAACGTTATTATTGTTTTCTTAAAATAATTTTCTATCTGTGTTTTACATTTTAGTTTTACTCTCTTATATTGTACTTCTTAAATATATATGTTCAAATATATAACACAGTTTTCATGTGTTAATAAGCCCAATCTTCAAAGAAATTCAGTCAATTAAAGTTGAAAACATGTTCAAGTTGATAAGAAAAAGCCCAATAATAAATGTACATAACAACCTTCAAATAAACCCTTCATATCTCCTCTTATTGTAATCAATCTGAAGCTTCTGTTTTAAGGAATGAGCTGCTAACTAAATAAATAAAACCCTATTTGATGTAGGCTGTTTTTTTCCTAAAGCATTTTCAAGTATTAAGCATAACTGACCTACATTGGATTGATTTAGTTAACTTATAACTGAACTTATAAGGCAGTATACCTCTCGTGCAGTGCTTCTCAAAGTGTGGTCCGCGGACCACTGGTGGTCCGTGAGCGCCCCCAAGTGGTCCGTGAGTATATTGGTACAATTTCACATTTTAAATAAATTAATAAATTAAAGTTTTACGCACTCTCGCAGGAATATCTCCGCAATGGAGCGAGCTTAAGTTTCGATTGTAAGGCGATTTGTAATCTGTTCTAGAAAAACGATGTGATTTTGGATATTTGTGGCGTTAGGTGGTCCGCGAGTGTTTTTTTATTGGTTAAGTGTCCTTGGTATGAAAAAGTCTGAGAAACACTGCTCTAGTGAGTGGCCCAGCCCTTCGTATATTTTTCTGTATGTGGCCCTCTGTGAAAACAGTTTGGACCCCCCTGGACTAAATAAATACTACATTATGATCTATTTGAGGTAACCAAGCAGCACAGAGGTTGAGACGCAGCGCACCCAGAGCGTAGTACGCCTGCAGGTCCTGGTTGGTCAGTTTGAAGAAGCGCTGGATCCTCTCCAGAGACACCTTGGCCTCCAGGATGCTGTTCAGCACCCAGGGGAACGAGTTGAGGGGAATGATCAACATCCCCACCAGAGCCAGCGTGGTGAACACCTGCAGGGAGAGGACGTTTACTGCTTTAGGGTTTATTTGTACGATTAAAATACAAAGAAAGATATACAGCGCAGGGAGAGGCAGAAAGAAAAGCCTCCACCTTAACTACCCAAGAGTTCACAGTGTTATTAAGGCCATTCAAATGTTATTCTATGCTCTAAATATATATCCTTCATTATTGATATGTATATATTCACTGTTTTGCGTAATTTGTTTATCTTCTACTGTTGATGTGTATATCTTTATTGTTGTTGTTTTTGTATTTACCTCTTATTCATGTGCAATGCTTTTCTATGCTGACGAAAAAAAGTCCCAATTTATGACCAATAAATTATATCTTATCCTATCTTAGTTTTCGGTGATTATTTACTTATGAAATCATAAATATTACAGTCTATTCCTGGTAATAAATACAATAAATCCAACAAACTGGACCCTTGACAGCTTACAGGGTAAACCATGCTGCTAATGTACTTATTGTAAGTCGCTTTGGATAAAAGCGTCAGCTAAATGCAATGTAATGTAATGTAAATCCTAAAAACGGTAAAGTCACTCCCTACTCAAAGTATCTATAGTGTCCTATATGTGTAGAAAGACAGGTTAACTTCACTTTATGCATCAAAGCAATTGCAGTGTAAAGTTTCCCACCTTGGCTTCTTAGATTCAGGTGATTATTTACTTATGAAATCATAAATATTATATCCTATTTCTGATCAAATAATAAAAAAGAATCCAACAAACTGGACCCTTGACAGCTGTTTCATGGTAAACACTCACAAATCTGTTCATTCACTCCCTACTCAAAGTATCTATAGTGTCCTAAATGTGTAGAAAGCCCGTTAACTTGACTTTATCAGGGTATATGCAGGAATCCTGAAGTCAGATGTAATTCCTTTTAAGACCCTTTCCATACATTTTAAGACCTCATCGCCACTTGGAGTTCTAACCTTGGCGACACACTTCACCTCACATTGACTATACACAGTATTGATCGTCCTTCCTCCTTATCTTCCAACCATTTGGACGCAGACTTGCATTTCCCCATAACGATGTTGCTTAATAATAATAATACATTTAATTTATATAGCGCTTCTCATCTGCCAAGACAAATCTCGAAGTGCTTCACAACAAGGGATACTAATACACTTTGAGAGATTAAACAAATAATTGTAATAATAATAAGAAATCAAAAAATAAAATATAAAATATAAAATATAAAATAAAGTACAAAAATAAAAGTCGGTGATAGCGATAAAAATGGCAGTACTCCAGGTGTACCATGCTCAAAGTTTATTGGAAGGCCTGCCGAAAGAAGAGGGTCTTAAGGCCGGTTTTGAAGACCTCGGTGGAAGGGGCAGATCTCAGCTGATCTGGGAGGGAGTTCCAGAGGCGCGGGGCGAATGAGCAGAAGGCTCGGTCTCCCATTGTTCGGAGACGTGTGCGGGGGATGTAAAGAAGAGGAGCGTGGCTGGAGCGGAGAGAGCGGGTAGATGTCTGGGTATGGATGAGGTCACAGAGGTATTTTGGGCTTTGTCCATTCAGGGCTTTGTACGTGAGGAGCAGAACCTTAAACTGGATCCTGTAGTGGACTGGGAGCCAGTGTAGTTTTGCAAGTATGGGGGTTATGTGTGCGGACCTTTTTGTACCGGTGAGAACTCTGGCTGTGCTGTTCTGGACAAGTTGCAAGCGGTTCATGGATTTGGCTGGGAGACCGGAGAGGAGTGCATTGCAATAGTCTAGTCTTGAGAAGACGAGTGCATGAACCAGTTTTTTGATGTCATCAGTTGAGAGTGAGGGCTTCAGTCGGGAAATGTTTTTCAGGTGAAAGAAGGAGGTCTTGGTGATATGTTTGATGTGGGCTTGGAAAGACAGAGTGGGGTCAAACCTTACACCGAGGTTGGTGACAACGGAGGAGAGAGGAATTATTACTGTATTACTCAAAGTATCTATAGTGTCCTAAATGTGTAGAAAGCCCGGTTAACTTGACTTTATCAGGGTACATGAGGAATCCTGAAGTCAGATGTAATTCCTTTTAAGACCCTTTCCATACATTTTAAGACCTCATCTCCACTTGGAGTTCTAACCGGTTACCTTGGCGACACACTTCACCTCACATTGACTATATACAGTATTGATTGTCCTTCCTCCTTATCTTCAACCATTTGGACGCAGACTTGCATTTCCCCATAACGATGTTGCTTAGCAACCGGCGTAAACGGAGCTTCTCGCGCTATCAAGCAGTGAGCGTGCGATGTCCTGTTCAGATGACGTCAAGTCCAACGGGATGCCATCAATAAACGACACAGAATCACACTACACACCTACGCAATGATTACATTCAGGCAGACTGTAGAATACAACCTCTTTGGACCATTTATATACTTATTGAAAACAAGCTACAAAATGTAACACCTTGGAAAATGCCCTTTAATACTTTTTAATAGCCTTCATTTTCGCTAGATTGATTTATCAACTTTTAATACTTGTTAAGACCCCGCGGACCCCCTTATTTATGCATCAAAACAGTGTAAAGAGTAAAGTGTCCCACCTTGGCGGCAGTGAGCTGGTGCCCCAGCAGGGTGTAGGTGAGGAAGGTGAGGATGGAGATGACCACAGGTAGAGCCGCCCAGGTGTAAACACACATGGCGTCCAGGTACTTCAGAGCCTTCAGGTGGGACAGCTCCTCTTTACGGCAGGCGTTGATCTTCTGCGTGAAATGAGGCTCCCAGTTGTAGAACTTGATGACCCGAATGCCGAAGAGGACCTCCGTCATTAACTGGGAGAGAAGAAAGACACATTGTTAGGAGAATATTGTGGATCTCGAAAATGTTCTGGGGCAAAAACTGCATGAATCCTGCCTTGGATACAAAAAATGTTCCTTTATTATCTCAAATAAGCTTTTATTTTTACTATGAGGGTTTAATATTTCAATTGTCAATTATTACATTTCAAATTAAACCACTTTAAAAAGGTATTAAGTGTTGAAAAATGTGATTATATAATAACAATTGTCTGTTTCTTTTTATACAATTGCATTAACATTCGGATCCCTACAGCATGAGATAACTATTGATAAATATATATTGGCAGATATTTCCTTTCTACACACAAACTTCAGATTGTTGATGCTCAATTTATCTTCATTCTAAGTATTTCTTGGGCTTTTTTGCCGCCGTTTAATCCTAATAAGGTATAAGGGGATTAAGCAACAACAAAGGTCCCTGGTGGGCATCTAGCCAGTCCACATTAGGAGATCAAAGTACATTTTATAAAGTTCATTTCACTGGAAATCAATATATGTCACCATGAAAAACTAATTAATATTATTTTAAGCTCAAATTTAAAAAGAATTACAAGAAATAATTAAATGCATTAACATACACTACTTCTCCTTCCACAGCACTAATGAAAAACATCTTCTCCCACCTTCACGCGTGTGTCCTTGTGTCGGAGCATGTGTTGGTTGTTTCTGAGGAGTCTTGAGGCGAGGAACTTGTTGAAAGGCACGAGCATCAGAGCCACGCTGAGCCCCCCGAGGAACGACACCCCCACCTGGAGGTACAGCAGGTACAAGGTGATGATCAGCCTGAAAGGGAGGCTCCACAACTCGTGGAAACTGTTGAAGAAGTTGACCACTCGTCCGGTGTCGGTGCTCATCAGATTCACCACTTCCCCCAGCGTGGCTCCGGCCAAACTGCTGCCTCTGATCCGCAGAGATTTACCGTAAACCGCCGACATGAGAGCAGCGCGGGCCGAAAGAGACACCTGAGCAGAGAGTACACACATCCTTTACTCAAGTAGAAGTACAGATACTCGTGTTTACAAATACTATGGTGAAAGTAGAAGTACTGACTGAACTTCTTTACTCAAGTAAAAGTAAAGAGGCTTTGAAATGTACTTCAGTAAAAAGTACCCATAACTAGCAGCTGCTTTAAAGAGTACCTGACCTCCCTTTATATTAATAGAACAATAATGTCATTGTTAGCTAATGAATGTTTCCATGCTGAACAACGGCAACATGACAACGTTTCCATTGGTCCCTCTTCTTTAGAGAAGACCAGGAAATGATGGATACACGGATCGTGTTCAAATCAATAGGCACGCAATGACTCTAAAGAATAATGATCACGCATCAAACACACATTCAGACTAAAGGAACCAGCTGTTTGGGAAATGAGAGAAGTAGAAAGTACAAGTATTTGTGTTCAACATGTAAGAAGTAGAAAGTACAGGTATTTGAGTTCAACATGTAAGAAGTAGAAAGTACAGGTATTTGTGTTCAACATGTGAGAAGTAGAAAGTACAGGTATTTGTGTTCAACATGTAAGAAGTAGAAAGTTCAGGTATTTGTGTTCAAAATGTAAGAAGTAGAAAGTACAGGTATTTGAGTTCAACATGTAAGAAGTAGAAAGTACAGGTATTTGTGTTCAAAATGTAAGAAGTAGAAAGTACAGGTATTTGTGTTCAACATGTAAGAAGTAGAAAGTACAGGTATTTGAGTTCAACATGTAAGAAGTAGAAAGTACAGGTATTTGGGTTCAACATGTAAGAAGTAGAAAGTACAGGTATTTGTGTTCAACATGTGAGAAGTAGAAAGTTCAGGTATTTGTGTTCAACATGTAAGAAGTAGAAAGTACAGGTATTTGTGTTCAACATGTAAGAAGTAGAAAGTACAGGTATTTGAGTTCAACATCTGAGAAGTAGAAAGTACAGGTATTTGAGTTCAACATGTGAGAAGTAGAAAGTACAGGTATTTGAGTTCAACATCTGAGAAGTAGAAAGTACAGGTATTTGAGTTCAACATGTGAGAAGTAGAAAGTACAGGTATTTGAGTTCAACATCTGAGAAGTAGAAAGTACAGGTATTTGAGTTCAACATGTGAGAAGTAGAAAGTACAGGTATTTGAGTTCAACATCTGAGAAGTAGAAAGTACAGGTATTTGAGTTCAACATGTGAGAAGTAGAAAGTACAGGTATTTGAGTTCAACATCTGAGAAGTAGAAAGTACAGGTATTTGAGTTCAACATGTGAGAAGTAGAAAGTACAGGTATTTGTGTTCAACATGTGAGAAGTAGAAAGTACAGGTATTTGAGTTCAACATCTGAGAAGTAGAAAGTACAGGTATTTGAGTTCAACATGTAAGAAGTAGAAAGTACAGGTATTTGTGTTCAACATGTAAGAAGTAGAAAGTACAGGTATTTGAGTTCAACATGTAAGAAGTAGAAAGTACAGGTATTTGAGTTCAACATGTGAGAAGTAGAAAGTACAGGTATTTGAGTTCAACATGTAAGAAGTAGAAAGTACAGGTATTTGTGTTCAACATGTAAGAAGTAGAAAGTACAGGTATTTGAGTTCAACATGTGAGAAGTAGAAAGTACAGGTATTTGAGTTCAACATGTGAGAAGTAGAAAGTACAGGTATTTGTGTTCAACATGTAAGAAGTAGAAAGTACAGGTATTTGTGTTCAACATGTGAGAAGTATAAAGTACAGGTATTTGTGTTCAACATGTGAGAAGTAGAAAGTTCAGGTATTTGTGTTCAACATGTAAGAAGTAGAAAGTACAGGTATTTGTGTTCAACATGTAAGAAGTAGAAAGTACAGGTATTTGTGTTCAACATGTGAGAAGTATAAAGTACAGGTATTTGTGTTCAACATGTAAGAAGTAGAAAGTACAGGTATTTGTGTTCAACATGTGAGAAGTATAAAGTACAGGTATTTGTGTTCAACATGTAAGAAGTAGAAAGTACAGGTATTTGTGTTCAACATGTAAGAAGTAGAAAGTACAGGTATTTGTGTTCAACATGTAAGAAGTAGAAAGTACAGGTATTTGTGTTCAACATGTAAGAAGTAGAAAGTACAGGTATTTGTGTTCAACATGTAAGAAGTAGAAACTACAGGTATTTGAGTTCAACATGTAAGAAGTAGAAAGTACAGGTATTTGAGTTCAACATGTAAGAAGTAGAAAGTACAGGTATTTGAGTTCAACATGTAAGAAGTAGAAACTACAGGTATTTGAGTTCAACATGTAAGAAGTAGAAAGTACAGGTATTTGAGTTCAACATGTGAGAAGTAGAAAGTACAGGTATTTGGGTTAAAAATGTAAGAAGTAGAAACTACAGGTATTTGAGTTCAACATGTAAGAAGTAGAAAGTACAGGTATTTGGGTTAAAAATGTAAGAAGTAGAAACTACAGGTATTTGAGTTCAACATGTAAGAAGTAGAAAGTACAGGTATTTGAGTTCAACATGTAAGAAGTAGAAAGTACAGGTATTTGAGTTCAACATCTGAGAAGTAGAAAGTACAGGTATTTGAGTTCAACATGTGAGAAGTAGAAAGTACAGGTATTAGAGTTCAACATGTGAGAAGTAGAAAGTACAGGTATTTGTGTTCAACATGTGAGAAGTAGAAAGTTCAGGTATTTGAGTTCAACATGTAAGAAGTAGAAAGTACAGGTATTTGTGTTCAAAATGTAAGAAGTAGAAAGTACAGGTATTTGTGTTCAAAATGTAAGAAGTAGAAAGTACAGGTATTTGAGTTCAACATCTGAGAAGTAGAAAGTACAGGTATTTGAGTTCAACATGTAAGAA
The DNA here is from genome assembly GCF_902827175.1 of Gymnodraco acuticeps. NCBI lineage: Eukaryota > Metazoa > Chordata > Actinopteri > Perciformes > Bathydraconidae > Gymnodraco > Gymnodraco acuticeps. Next base: position 13,134 of record NW_022989897.1, read on the forward strand.
GTAGAAAGTACAGGTATTTGTGTTCAACATGTGAGAAGTAGAAAGTACAGGTATTTGTGTTCAAAATGTAAGAAGTAGAAAGTACAGGTATTTGTGTTCAACATGTAAGAAGTAGAAAGTACAGGTATTTGTGTTCAACATGTAAGAAGTAAAAAGTACAGGTATTTGTGTTCAACATGTGAGAAGTAGAAAGTACAGGTATTTGAGTTCAACATGTAAGAAGTAGAAAGTACAGGTATTTGAGTTCAACATGTAAGAAGTAGAAAGTACAGGTATTTGAGTTCAACATGTGAGAAGTAGAAAGTACAGGTATTTGTGTTCAACATGTAAGAAGTAGAAAGTACAGGTATTTGAGTTCAACATGTAAGAAGTAGAAAGTTCAGGTATTTGAGTTCAACATGTAAGAAGTAGAAAGTACAGGTATTTGTGTTCAACATGTAAGAAGTAGAAAGTACAGGTATTTGAGTTCAACATGTAAGAAGTAGAAAGTACAGGTATTTGTGTTCAACATGTAAGAAGTAGAAAGTACAGGTATTTGAGTTCAACATGTAAGAAGTAGAAAGTACAGGTATTTGAGTTCAACATGTAAGAAGTAGAAAGTACAGGTATTTGAGTTCAACATGTAAGAAGTAGAAAGTACAGGTATTTGTGTTCAAAATGTAAGAAGTAGAAAGTACAGGTATTTGTGTTCAACATGTGAGAAGTATAAAGTACAGGTATTTGGGTTCAACATGTAAGAAGTAGAAAGTACAGGTATTTGAGTTCAACATGTAAGAAGTATAAAGTACAGGTATTTGAGTTCAACATGTAAGAAGTAGAAAGTACAGGTATTTGAGTTCAACATGTAAGAAGTAGAAAGTTCAGGTATTTGTGTTCAAAATGTAAGAAGTAGAAAGTACAGGTATTTGAGTTCAACATGTAAGAAGTAGAAAGTTCAGGTATTTGTGTTCAAAATGTAAGAAGTAGAAAGTACAGGTATTTGAGTTCAACATGTAAGAAGTAGAAAGTTCAGGTATTTGTGTTCAAAATGTAAGAAGTAGAAAGTACAGGTATTTGTGTTCAAAGTGTAAGAAGTAGAAAGTACAGGTATTTGAGTTCAAAATGTAAGAAGTAGAAAGTACAGGTATTTGAGTTCAAAATGTAAGAAGTAGAAAGTACAGGTATTTGAGTTCAACATGTAAGAAGTAGAAAGTACAGGTATTTGAGTTCAAAATGTAAGAAGTAGAAAGTACAGGTATTTGAGTTCAACATGTAAGAAGTAGAAAGTACAGGTATTTGAGTTCAACATGTAACAAGTAGAAAGTACAGGTATTTGTGTTCAACATGTGAGAAGTAGAAAGTACAGATATTTGAGTTCAACATGTAAGAAGTAGAAAGTACAGGTATTTGTGTTCAAAATGTAAGAAGTAGAAAGTACAGGTATTTGTGTTCAACATGTAAGAAGTAGAAAGTACAGGTATTTGTGTTCAACATGTAAGAAGTAGAAAGTACAGATATTTGAGTTCAACATGTAAGAAGTAGAAAGTACAGGTATTTGAGTTCAACATGTGAGAAGTAGAAAGTACAGGTATTTGTGTTCAACATGTGAGAAGTATAAAGTACAGGTATTTGGGTTCAACATGTAAGAAGTAGAAAGTACAGGTATTTGAGTTCAACATGTAAGAAGTAGAAAGTTCAGGTATTTGTGTTCAACATGTAAGAAGTAGAAAGTACAGGTATTTGAGTTCAACATGTGAGAAGTAGAAAGTACAGGTATTTGTGTTCAACATGTAAGAAGTAGAAAGTACAGGTATTTGTGTTCAACATGTAAGAAGTAGAAAGTACAGGTATTTGAGTTCAACATGTGAGAAGTAGAAAGTACAGGTATTTGTGTTCAACATGTAAGAAGTAGAAAGTACAGGTATTGTGTTCAACATGTAAGAAGTAGAAAGTTCAGGTATTTGTGTTCAACATGTAAGAAGTAGAAAGTACAGGTATTTGTGTTCAACATGTAAGAAGTAGAAAGTTCAGGTATTTGTGTTCAACATGTAAGAAGTAGAAAGTACAGGTATTTGAGTTCAACATGTAAGAAGTAGAAAGTACAGGTATTTGAGTTCAACATGTAAGAAGTAGAAAGTACAGGTATTTGTGTTCAACATGTAAGAAGTAGAAAGTACAGGTATTTGAGTTCAACATGTAAGAAGTAGAAAGTACAGGTATTTGTGTTCAACATGTAAGAAGTAGAAAGTACAGGTATTTGAGTTCAACATGTGAGAAGTAGAAAGTACAGGTATTTGAGTTCAACATGTAAGAAGTAGAAAGTACAGGTATTTGGGTTCAACATGTGAGAAGTAGAAAGTACAGGTATTTGAGTTCAACATGTAAGAAGTAGAAAGTACAGGTATTTGAGTTCAACATGTAAGAAGTAGAAAGTACAGGTATTTGTGTTCAACATGTAAGAAGTAGAAAGTACAGGTATTTGAGTTCAACATGTAAGAAGTAGAAAGTACAGGTATTTGTGTTCAACATGTAAGAAGTAGAAAGTACAGGTATTTGAGTTCAACATGTGAGAAGTAGAAAGTACAGGTATTTGAGTTCAACATGTAAGAAGTAGAAAGTACAGGTATTTGTGTTCAACATGTAAGAAGTAGAAAGTACAGGTATTTGTGTTCAACATGTAAGAAGTAGAAAGTACAGGTATTTGGGTTCAACATGTGAGAAGTCAAAGTAAAAAGTCGTCAGAAAAATAAGTAGTGGAGTAAAGTACTGAGAAACATGTACTTAAGTACAGTAACGAAGTATTTGTACTCCACTACTTCCCACCTCTGTACCTTAGACACCTCGAAGACGAAGATGTTATTGAGATAACTATTGAGTTTTTAAAATTCTGATAAATACATATTGGCAGATATTTCCTTTCTACACACAAACTTCACATTGTTGATGCTCGATTTATCTTAATTTTAAGTATTTCTTGGGCTTTTTTGCCGCCGTTTAATCCTAATAAGGGATAAGGGGATTAAGCAACAACAAAGGTCCCTGGTGGGCATCTAGCCAGTCCACATTAGGAGATCAAAGTACATTTTATAAAGTTCATTTCACTGGAAATGTATATATGTCACCATGAAAAACTAATTAATATTATTTTAAGCTCAAAATACAAAAAATAAACAAGAAATACATATAAATGCATCCTCTCAAATATGAAGTGCTTGAATGAAGGACTTTATTAATTAATGTTTTATGGCTGTTGATATCATTATTACTATCACTACTATCTTTGTTGTGTTTGAGTTTTGATCTAATTTGATTCTATTGTATAGAATATATATATATATATATATATACAGGGTTTCCCACACATAGACTTTACTTGGGCGGGCCGCCCAGGTATATTAACGGCAACCCATTTAGGTTTTTTTTTCGTCCGCGACCACGACGCCATCTGCGATCGATTAACTTTTGGACAATGTAATAGTAAATAGTGGGTAGTAGATTTAAACTAGGGCTATCACTATGGGCCCTGCTTGCACCTGTTCGCTCTGCCATCGCGTGAAGGGTCTGCTAACAAGCGACCAACAGAAAGGTTAATGTTGTTGCACGTCACCTCAACCCCCCCCCTCTACCAGCACCCCCCCAAGTATATTTCAGATCTGTGGGAAACACTGATATGTCTACCTTTACTGTTATTATAGCTTGTACATGTATTTTACTGTACCTTAGACACCTCGAAGACGAAGATGTTTCCGAGGAAGGAGGTGAGGAGCGTGGTGATGAAGAGTCCCACAGAGCACCAGACTCCCAAACTGATGGGAGCCTCCTCGTCCTCCATGAAGTTCACGAGGCTGCTGAGCAGCAGCGGGCCGGAGAAACTGAGCATGTTGACCACGACCTTCAGGACGCCCAGCAGGTAGTATCGCAGCCCGAAGGCTTTGTGAAGAACCTTCAGCAGGCGGACGTCTCCCTGCAGCTCCAAGGGTTCCTCCTGAGGAGAGAGGACAGAATAATATGAAATACTGTACAGTGGATAATAATTCTGCTTGTTGTATAAATAAATAAGTGCATGAGCTGCAGCCCCACCTGGTAGTTTGAGCTCCAGGTGCCGTTGAGCAGGTTCCTGCTGAGCGGCGGGGGCCACTGCTCCTCTCCGTCACCGACCTCTGCTCCGCGTCTGCAGGACTCCCAGCACTGGTGGAAGTTTCGACAAACCACAGACGTCCGAAGCTTCCTGGGGAGGTGATAAACATCTGCTGGTCTGCACAGATCCCCTCGTTCCCCCCGTCTGAGAAGAGGGTTCAACCAGAGGAAGAAGAGCCAGGAAACACAGCCGCTCCCATCCTCCGCCACCATGTCACCTGGGAGAAATGATCAATATATTGTGCCGGAACTTTAAGGGACATAATTTACTGTGAAAATACTGAATGTCCTCTTCCAATATGAGAGTAACATGATAACAAAGGTATCCCAACTGTAGCTGTGAACATGACAGGATGTGTGATTACCTAGAAGAGCATCAGGACTGTTTGAGGCATATGATAGCTATGTGATTAACATGATGATTCAGCCTCTATGGAGAGAGACATATGACAAGCATGCTCATTTCTGACGTGGAGCTAATCTGGAGTAAACATTGAATACTGCTTTCTATTCCTCCATCTTGTGACGGTGTAACTCCCTCTCTTGGATATCAGCATGTGAAGGACACTGTTCAGGAACTAGTTGATGCTCTGTATGTGATGACTACTTTCAGATTTTGAGAAAAAGTAAGAATTTCGAGAAAAAGTCATTTTTTTAAGAAAAAGTCAGATTTTGGAGATTTTGAGAAAAATTCAGAACTTTGAGATTTTTTGAAAAAAGCCAAACAATTTAGAAAAAACTCAGTATTTTGTAAATGACAGGATGTACGATTACCTAGAAGACCCGGTGTTCCTCCATCTGGTGACTGTGTAACTCCCTCTCTTGGATATCAGCATGTGAAGGACACATTGAGAGGATCACAAATACATGGATCCTGAGATTGAACCTCAAGCCGGTGACCAGTGATATTTTTCCTAACAATCGTGTATGTGAATATAAGGAGAATGACGCGTGCAGTTACATACTAAACACAGCATCTCCAACTCTCACTCATCGACGCTGCATTACTACTATTATTATGTGTTTAATGACCAACAAACATTAGAAGAATTGTATAATAAAATATCATAAGAGATGGCTACTCATCAGAGGACTACAGAAGAAGACGAAGCAGGACACGCCCCCGTTGACGTCAGCCAATAGGAAGAAGACTAAATACGAGAGTGGGAACATATAAATAAGATGTTAAATGGAGAAACGTTCTCTTTTCATTCAGGCAACTGGTAAACAGCTAACTGCTTATGTGGACTGTGGATCAGTGAATTGAATGAGAGGAACCACAGCTGTGTTCCCTTGTAATCGTATCATTGTATTAATAAACGCAGTTAACTTGACGAGAAGCTTCCTGGATTCCTTTCAGCTACTCCTACCTTAGGTCGTAGAAAAACCCAACTCACCCGTATCCTGCTCGTTATCCTCCGTGATGAGAGGGGATCCATCGTCAGCGTTGATATTCAAAGAGTATCCAGCCTCACTGATGCAGGGGAAAGCAAACGCTAAAAGATAAACCAGAAGAGGCAGCGTCCGGGTGGAAACGAGAACAAAACGTGCAAATACAAGAGGCTCCGAGAGGTTTAAGTACTCCCGATTGTCGCAGGAATTGATCAAGGTGACGACCAGGTTTGGGATGGAGAGAAGGACCAGCAGGAGCAGAAGTGGAGGTCCTCTGGTTCTCCTGAAAGAGGTCCTCTGGAGCACCATCAGGGCACTGAAGTGGACCAGCCAGGCCAGGATGGAGCAGCCGTCAGAGAGGAGGTCCAGGAGGAGGAGGTCCCGCTGCAGGAGGACCACCAGGAGCAGATCTGAAGAGAAGAGCAGCGCCACCAGAAGAGCAGAGAAACACCGGAGGGTCCAGCTGCAGGGAGCCGGCGTCTGAGGGGGGGCGTGTCTACAAAACAGGAACATAAACACTGAAATATATAACAAATAAATATCATATTTTTCCATAGTGGCCATTATGTTAAACACCTGAACTCTTGAAAGAACATCCATAACATTCATCTGTTTGCAACTTATATATCAATATTCCAATCACTTGTATATAAACTATTCTGCACTATTTCCATTATATTCTATTTTCTTTTATTTACTTGCACTATTATCTGTTTTATTGTGTTGCACTGTTGGAGGAGCCTGTGACCTCAGATTTTCATTGACATAACTAAGTAAGTACATTTCAAAGCCCTCTTTACTTTTACTTGAGTAAAGACATTTAGTCAGTACTTCTACTTTTACCAGAGTATTTTTGAACACGAGTATCTGTACTTCTACTAGAGTAAAGGATGCGTGTACTTTTGCCCTCTCTGCAGATATTAGACGTACCTCTGCATGCTGAGGTAGCAGGCGCTGAAAATGGCCATCCCTGCATGAGGCAGCGCTCCCAGGACCAGTTGGTTGAAGCAGGGGCTGATGTTTCCATCCTGAAACACGGGGAAGGGGTTCTGCTCGTCTGTACGACACAGACCTGAGACCAGCTCCGCAGGACCAAAGAGCCCCATCCCTAAAACTATTTAACTGCTGTCATTTTAAAATACCTGGAGAGCAAAAACAATACGAGTTAACTGTAAGGGGGAGATAGATGGATAAAGATATATATCGACAGACTGACAGACGGACAGACAGACAGACAGACAGACAGACAGACAGACAGACAGACAGACAGACAGACAGACAGACAGACAGACAGACAGACAGACAGACAGATAGATAGATAGATAGATAGATAGATAGATAGATAGATGGATAGATGGATAGATAGATAGATAGATAGATGGATAGATGGATAGATGGATAGATGGATGGATGGATGGATGGATGGATGGATGGATGGATGGATGGATGGATGGATGGATGGATTCTAAAGCACCACATGCGTCAGGTTTGGGTACATATTTAACCCTTTATACAAGATAATATCTAGAAGGAGAGAGGACTTTCTACAACTTGAAAGCATGACAGACCATTCAAACATAGAGTAATCTGACTGAACCAAATCAAGCAATGGAGCAGGAGATTACAAACTTGTCAAGAGTAGTATACATTAACTGCTCTCCAAATGTCTTATAACACTTTTCTAGGAAAAAGCCAGGGTTACAAAGTAAGATAACACACTAAATCATACTTTACTTATATGTGTTAATAGTTTCCCATCATACATGTGACTCAGCATTGGTCTTCAACCACTTAAGTAACAGAAAAACGTGTTAAAACGACAGAAAGATGGAGGTGTTTCCGAATGAAAGATGAATCTACACATGTAAACAAATGAGGCTAGCTAGCTAACAGTTAGCTTAGCATACAGATTATCACTCTGTTTAAGCGACACTGTAATGCTAACACACACAATATTTACATGAAACACTAACGAATCTAACCACTACTTAATATAACTTAAATACACTATCGATGCACTATAATTAAGATAAGAAACCTTACATATTACCGGCTGTCATCTAGCTAACAGGAAACACTTCTGTCCCTTCTGATGACGCACTCTATGGGATTTTCAAAATAAAAGTTGTTTTTTTGCAAATGTAAGCAGCATCAGTACTTGTTATTTTATGTATTTATGTGCTACAAAAGTATAAACACCATGTTCTTAAAATTGCTTTATCATTAGTTAAAGTCCAGCAGTGAAAATCCATTGAAAACCAAAACCAAAAATGTACTAATTCCTAACTAAACTGTGCAATATGTGCTGTTAATGTAATACATGTATTTTTCTTTGCTTTTTCTACTGATGCTTCCCTATCCTATTTGCTGTTGTGAGACCAATAGATGATCGTATTTTGAGTTAATGTACATGGGTATTATCTTCAAAGTATATACTATACTATAGTATCAAAAGTAAAAGTATGCATTATGCTCAATGGTTGTAATATTATCGAATATAGTATATTGTAGTTGTATTACTTTTAAGATAATTTAAGATACTTTGTGTAATACTCAGTAGATGAGTTGTATAGTACTGCATGATTTCATACAAAGGGTTTTTTGTTTAAAGGTCACCTATTATGCAAAATCCTCTTCTTCATGTCTCTTCTACATCAACATGTGTCCCCTCTTCTTCATATCTCTTCTACATCAACATGTGTCCCCTCTTCTTCATATCTCTTCTACATCAACATGTGTCCCCTCTTCTTCATGTCTCTTCTACATCAACATGTGTCCCCTCTTCTTCATGTCTCTTCTACATCAACACGTGTCCCCTCTTCTTCATGTCTCTCCTACATCAACATGTGTCCCCTCTTCTTCATGTCTCTTCTACATCAACATGTGTCCCCTCTTCTTCATGTCTCTTCTACATCAACATGTGTCCCCTCTTCTTCATGTCTCTTCTACATCAACATGTGTCCCCTCTTCTTCATGTCTCTTCTACAGCAACATGTGTCCCCTCTTCTTCATGTCTCTTCTACATCAACATGTGTCCCCTCTTCTTCATGTCTCTTCTACATCAACATGTGTCCCCTCTTCTTCATGTCTCTTCTACATCAACATGTGTCCCCTCTTCTTCATGTCTCTTCTACATCAACATGTGTCCCCTCTGTGGAAAGAGACTCTGAAAGTTTCAGGAACAAAGATTCTCTCTCTTTTTGTCCTGATCCATTTATAAAAACCTATCTGAAAATGAGCTGATCAGATTTTGGCCACTTTATGTTGTGGCTTCAATCAATAGGATACGGCTGTAATAGGCCTAAGGCCTTTTAGTCGCTCATAAATAAGTAGATCACTGTTCTTTATATACTATGGATGCTGGCAACAGTCACATAGTCCAAAGTGAAGGGGATGTTTGACCAGTAGTGGTCGAGGCGGGACTTGAGACAGTTAACCGTCTTGGATGTGACAACGCTTTCTGGCAGATCATTCCACAAGTCAACCACACGCAGGCTGAAAAAGTTGCAGCAGATAGCCAGTCTTGAGTAGGCCTACTGTTTCTTCAACTTGAGGCAGTGTCCACGAATCCTGGTGTTATAATGCCGTTGTAGTGGGCATGATGTTTTGTAGATGTTGTGGAGATATTTGAAAACTTCGATCATATCTCCCCTCGCCCTTCCTTAATACATACTCGGGATCTTAAGACTTTGCAGTCGTTCTTGATATGGTAGGTCCTTTAGTTCTGGAACCAGCTTCGTTGCCCTTCTCTGTATTTTCTCGATGAGCTCAGCTTGTGTAACCATTAGCCAATCACCAACAAAGGTAACAGACCTTTAATGTAAAAAGTAACTTTAAGTAACGCTAAGTATCAAATAAATGCAGAAAGAGCAATATTTCCCTTTTAAATTGAGTACAGTACCACAGAATGGAAATACTCAAAACGTCCAAAATGTTAATAAAGCGACCACTAAATAAGACCTAAGGAACATCGCCAGGATCAGACAATTTTTTAACTCTGCTGCTAAAATTGTTTACTGTAGGCCTACATGCTTTTATAACTAGTCACTTGAAATTCTGCGATTCTCTTTTTACTGATCTCCCTAAAAAACATTTTCAAAAATTTCAATTAATTCAGAATGCTGCAGCCAGGATTTTAACAAACACAAACAATGGATCATATGTCCCCTCTACTGGCATCGCTGCACTGGTTACCGGTGGCTTTCAGAATTGATTTAAAGTGTTTCTAATTATTTACAGCACCTGACCCCTACACACATCAGTGACTGCCTTTCATTGTGTAACCCGACAAGGACACTCAGATCCTGCAATGCCTTTCTTTTGGAAGTACTGATAGTATTTCACAAGAAATCTGGGGAGGCTGCTTTATGAAGCTCAGCGCAAGTTCAACCAGCCTCCTCCCCCCCTTTTCACCTCCTGTCCCACTGAATCCAGGGTCAAGCTAAGCCCCTCTCCTTCAGACCGACCCCAACTATCCATTCACCACCACCAGGGTCAAGCTAAGCCACTCCCCTTCAGACCGACCCCAACTATCCATTCACCACCAACAGGGTCAAGCTAAGCCCCTCCCCTTCAGACCGACCCCCAACCATCCATTCACCACCACCAGGGTCAAGCTAAGCCACTCCCCTTCAGACCGACCCCAACCATCCATTCACCACCACCAGGGTCAAGCTAAGCCACTCCCCTTCAGACCGACCCCAACTATCCATTCACCACCACCAGGGTCAAGCTAAGCCCCTCCCCTTCAGACCGACCCCAACTATCCATTCACCACCACCAGGGTCAAGCTAAGCCCCTCTCCTTCAGACCGACCCCAACTATCCATTCACCACCAACAGGGTCAAGCTAAGCCCCTCCCCTTCAGACCGACCCCAACTATCCATTCACCACCACCAGGGTCAAGCTAAGCCACTCCCCTTCAGACCGACCCCAACTATCCATTCACCACCAACAGGGTCAAGCTAAGCCACTCCCCTTCAGACCGACCCCAACTATCCATTCACCACCAACAGGGTCAAGCTAAGCCCCTCCCCTTCAGACCGACCCCAACCATCCATTCACCACCACCAGGGTCAAGCTAAGCCACTCCCCTTCAGACCGACCTCAACTATCCATTCACCACCACCAGGGTCAAGCTAAGCCCCTCCCCTTCAGACCGACCCCAACCATCCATTCACCACCACCAGGGTCAAGCTAAGCCACTCCCCTTCAGACCGACCCCAACCATCCATTCACCACCACCACCAGGGTCAAGCTAAGCCACTCCCCTTCAGACAAACCCCAACTATCCATTCACCACCAACAGGGTCAAGCTAAGCCACTCCCCTTCAGACCGACCCCAACTATCCATTCACCACCACCAGGGTCAAGCTAAGCCACTCCCCTTCAGACAAACCCCAACCATCCATTCACCACCACCAGGGTCAAGCTAAGCCACTCCCCTTCAGACCGACCCCAACTATCCATTCACCACCACCAGGGTCAAGCTAAGCCCCTCCCCTTCAGACCGACCCCAACTATCCATTCACCACCACCAGGGTCAAGCTAAGCCCCTCTCCTTCAGACCGACCCCAACTATCCATTCACCACCAACAGGGTCAAGCTAAGCCCCTCCCCTTCAGACCGACCCCAACTATCCATTCACCACCACCAGGGTCAAGCTAAGCCACTCCCCTTCAGACCAACCCCAACTATCCATTCACCACCAACAGGGTCAAGCTAAGCCCCTCGCCTTCAGACCGACCCCAACCATCCATTCACCACCACCAGGGTCAAGCTAAGCCACTCCCCTTCAGACCGACCCCAACTATCCATTCACCACCACCAGGGTCAAGCTAAGCCCCTCCCCTTCAGACCGACCCCAACCATCCATTCACCACCACCAGGGTCAAGCTAAGCCACTCCCCTTCAGACCGACCCCAACCATCCATTCACCACCACCAGGGTCAAGCTAAGCCACTCCCCTTCAGACAAACCCCAACTATCCATTCACCACCAACAGGGTCAAGCTAAGCCACTCCCCTTCAGACCGACCCCAACTATCCATTCACCACCACCAGGGTCAAGCTAAGCCACTCCCCTTCAGACAAACCCCAACTATCCATTCACCACCAACAGGGTCAAGCTAAGCCACTCCCCTTCAGACCGACCCCAACTATCCATTCACCACCACCAGGGTCAAGCTAAGCCCCTTCCCTTCAGACCGACCCCAACTATCCATTCACCACCACCAGGGTCAAGCTAAGCCCCTCCCCTTCAGACCGACCCCAACCATCCATTCACCACCACCAGGGTCAAGCTAAGCCACTCCCCTTCAGACCGACCCCAACTATCCATTCACCACCACCAGGGTCAAGCTAAGCCACTCCCCTTCAGACCGACCCCAACCATCCATTCACCACCACCAGGGTCAAGCTAAGCCACTCCCCTTCAGACAAACCCCAACTATCCATTCACCACCAACAGGGTCAAGCTAAGCCACTCCCCTTCAGACAAACCCCAACTATCCATTCACCACCAACAGGGTCAAGCTAAGCCACTCCCCTTCAGACCGACCCCAACTATCCATTCACCACCACCAGGGTCAAGCTAAGCCCCTTCCCTTCAGACCGACCCCAACTATCCATTCACCACCACCAGGGTCAAGCTAAGCCCCTTCCCTTCAGACCGACCCCAACTATCCATTCACCACTACCAGGGTCAAGCTAAGCCACTCCCCTTCAGACCGACCCCAACTATCCATTCACCACCAACAGGGTCAAGCTAAGCCACTCCCCTTCAGACCGACCCCAACTATCCATTCACCACTACCAGGGTCAAGCTAAGCCACTCCCCTTCAGACCGACCCCAACTATCCATTCACCACCACCAGGGTCAAGCTAAGCCCCTTCCCTTCAGACAAACCCCAACTATCCATTCACCACCAACAGGGTCAAGCTAAGCCACTCCCCTTCAGACCGACCCCAACTATCCATTCACCACCACCAGGGTCAAGCTAAGCCCCTTCCCTTCAGACCGACCCCAACTATCCATTCACCACCACCAGGGTCAAGCTAAGCCCCTTCCCTTCAGACCGACCCCAACTATCCATTCACCACTACCAGGGTCAAGCTAAGCCACTCCCCTTCAGACCGACCCCAACTATCCATTCACCATCAACAGGGTCAAGCTAAGCCACTCCCCTTCAGACCGACCCCAACTATCCATTCACCACTACCAGGGTCAAGCTAAGCCACTCCCCTTCAGACCGACCCCAACTATCCATTCACCACTACCAGGGTCAAGCTAAGCCACTCCCCTTCAGACCGACCCCAACTATCCATTCACCACTACCAGGGTCAAGCTAAGCCCCTTAAATAAATTAAAGACCTATCTTTTTTAATTTGGGGCAATTTTAGTGGTATCACTGTTTATGTTTTATGGTTCTGTGATATAACTATTTCTGTTTGTTTATAAATTGTATTTGATTATGTCCCTATCTTGTCTTACTCTGTAAACTAAAGCAATACATCTTGCATGACAGATGCTATATAAATAATGTATTGATATTATAATTATTAAATGTGTGTGTTCTATAGATTATCTAGCATTTCAGTCAGACAACTCACGTGTTTCTAAAAGTATGTTTATTAGAAGCAGCATAACGTTTAAGTTTGGCGTCTAGCCTACAGGTGGAAGCTGGGGTGGTGGTGGGGCAGGGGAGCAGCAGCAACATGGAACACAGCAGCAGGAACATGAACGTAGCAATAGCAAGTGAACGCAGCAGTGGCAGCAGCAGGTACATGAACGTAGCAATAGCAAGTGAACGCAGCAGTGGCAGCAGCAGGTACATGAACGTAGCAATAGCAAGTGAACGCAGCAGTGGCAGCAGCAGGAACATGAACGTAGCAATAGCAAGTGAACGCAGCAGTGGCAGCAGCAGGTACATGAACGTAGCAATAGCAAGTGAACGCAGCAGTGGCAGCAGCAGCAGCATAGCGAGGCAGAGGCAGGAAGACCTGGCAGCTTAAATAGAGCGGCATGTTTAGGAGAATGTGATTGGTTGGTTGTAAGAGGGACGAGGTGCGTCACGTGTTAATGTATGATTGGTGCTCGAGTTGACTGCCTGAACTAGCTCGCAGGCTTCGCCCCCTTTATGCTAAAATGGGACTAGGAACAAATGAAAGCAGCAGCAGAAATAGTTGGAGTTCTTTATTAAGGGAGGTGACTGTAGAAAAGGAGCAACATTTATTTTCAGCAACTTTACAGAAGTAACAAAAAAGGAATTGCTGGTTCTCTGGGTTCTCCAAACAAACAAAACACATGGCTGCAGAACAATGTACAACATACAGGCTTGGAGAAGGAGACGCATTTCATTCACCGAAACCAACCAATAGAAATGTCTCAATTTGGAACAATCTCATTAAACTGAATTACAATGAAGATCAAATTTACAAATTTAGGAACCTGGGATTTTAAATTAGTGCACATTACATTAGCATGTAACAGAAGTTAAAAAACATAAAATAATTGTACAAATGTTGTTACCTGGAATTAGACTACTTTTGAATACTGGGAGCAGCTGTCTAAGGCATCTTTAATTCAATAGAAAAAAGATCTCGAAGTCCTATACAAAGCAGGAATGAAGCTATACAATGTCACATTATATTTTATTCCTTACACACTGTACAAAGTCTGTTTCCTTCAGGCCGGCCACGCCGACCACAACACTAGGCAGCTTAACTTTTGGGTTTTTAATATCCTACATTTACGGTGTCTACCAGACACACACTGTATTTACATTATGCAGACATGAAATACAAACATAAATATGAGCACGCTCTGTCTATCCGTCCCCCGATAGCATGTCTTCAGACACATTCTTGAAAAAATACACCAAATATTGGCCACCTGCATGTAAGCTTAAGTTTATCTGTCGCCCCTTGTGAAGCACTTTGAGGAAAATGCTTCAAAGTAAATAAATCTGACTTTAGCTTTTTGGTCAAAGCTGTTTAGCATGTATTGAAACAGTGAAAACTCAAAGCAGAGGTACCTGCTGTCCGATGGCAACGTGCTAATTTGACCAAAAAGCTTATTTTACAATAGCTTGGTGTATTTATCTAAACAAAAGGAACCCCCGCACACATTTGACTTCAAACTGTCAGGAAAAAGGTCAGTTAATCTTCAATATCTCAAAAAAAAATAAGCAACAATGTTTTCTGTAAAGCACGAGACATTAAAGTAAATGATGTGAATACTGTACAGTAGGTCTAATGCTGGTCATCTGTTTATCAACAAAAAGTGTTAATTTAGAATTAAAGCTATCACATAGCTGGAATAAAGGCATGTATAAAGCAACAAATCAAAGGCCTGAGAAAGATAACTTTTTCATCTTGGCGAGGGATTGTCAAGTTAGGCCAAATCATTGTAAAACTGATCGTATATACAGCAATGCATAGGCTACAAATCCTCAAATCAAAATGATACCATGAGTGAAGCAGAATAACAGTTACCCTAGTTATTTATTAGTACACATAGTGTAGGTAGGGCTGGGTATCGTTCTTTTTTTGATACCTAACAAGATGAAGTAGAAACATTTGAATAAAAAAACAAAAAACATTTCCGGTCCGATGTTAAAATAAAATGTCTAAAAACACAAGCAGCCATTCAAGAACCTAACAGAGAACTGTGTTAAAACCACCCAAATATGTGATAAAGAACAAGTTCTGAGAACGAACTCTAAGCCAAATATTAGAAATCTCAATAAATGACAACTTCGATACCCAGCCCTAGACGTACCTTTTGTAATATCGAAGATGGAAAACCAACTCATATTGAACTGAATTAAATCCTTAGCACCTGGAGACTTAAGAGACCTCTTTGACCGTATTTCTCAAACTTTATTATAAAAGTTGTTGTGATAGTTTGTTATTATTAGTTTATATACTTAATTATTGTTTCAGGGTTTACAACTCAGCCCCTTGACAACCCAGGGAATTAAAAAGTATTCCAGAAATGTGAACGTTTTTGCAGTACTTCTCTAAAAAAGAAGATATTTCTAGGTAGTTACATTGATTTATATGTGAAATAATGACATCAAGTTATTGATTCAGTCACAAACTCCTAAAAAACATGATACTTAACAGTTTCCTCTAAATTAATCCAATAATAATAAGAGTTTAATTTCCTTGAAGTTGGTAATAGATTACATCCTGCTTTTATATCATTAACATACTGACCAATCACTCAGAACATTTGGTATAATCATAGTTGGTGTTCCACAAGGATCAAGCCTGGGTCCTCCATCATTCTCTAATTATATGTTTGAACTTTGTGACATTACACCTAATCATAATAGAAGACTTAAGCCCCTTAACCAGCTTTTCTTTAAGTCGAAATGTTCCTTAATCTTGACCAAAATGGTCAATACTTGAAATGTAATGTTCAATCTTGCATATCTCAGACTAAGCCAAATGTATTTAATTTATTTTGTAACGTTTTCTGACATTGATATGTGTCCTTAATGTTGTATTTGGACTACAATATGTATAATTTCCAGCTGGATGTTCACCAATATATTACTAAACTGCTCAGATTTCCCTATTTTCTTTTGAAGTTGATTTTGAAATATCCATTTTTTTTTTTAAAGGCTCAGTGACTTCTGGTCCTCGACTGCATATGAAAACTTTTTCTAAGCCAGAGACTGAAAGATTTCTGCTGTTTTGTTTTAGTCCTTGTCTTTACATAGTCTTCTGCGTCTCATTTCTTTTTCTATGTCAAGATCTGTTTACATATTTGTGAATGAATTTCTAACAATTGTATACAAAATTGTTAGTTTATTATCATTAATAATGTTATGTTTATTAGTATGAATACACACACTTTAAAAAATAGCCAATGTAAACTTCTAAAGGTTTCCAAAAGTCTGTAAGGGGAGTTCATTTTTTGTGTTTAACTGTTTTTTAGGGGGATTTACAGGTTTTAAATCAGCAGACACTCCTGCTAAAACACAAATAACTTAAACATCTTAAACACCACTTATTACCATTTCAATGAGGTAAAACATATTTCTATGAAATGTACAAAACAATTGTATTATTTTTGCCTTTTTTGGTGCTTTAAAGCCAATTTTTAGGAGCTCTTACTCACTACAAACAAGTGAAAAACCAAGTGGGGGAAATAAAAAAATACAAAAAGAGGGGAACTGTATATAGAGTCTTGTGGTCTTGGCGTCTGAATAATAACATGTATGATCTTCATCCAGAGAGGTTTATAAATAAGCAAATAAGCGTCTGAATCCCCATCATTTTTTGCACGGTCAGTCGGAGCTCGAGGAAAAAAAGATACATAAAACTATTATTCAAACGTTTGCTGGATCCGTCTGAAGTCCACTAGGAAGGTTTTATTTGTACACCACGCTACACAGTGTCCAGAGTGAGAGAGGATATAGGGACTTTTTTTGGAGTATTTCCCATAACGGGAGAAGTCACAGACACTCCCTTGGTATCGTCTCCTCTGCCCCTCCGTCCTCTAATACAGTCTTTAGTTTCATAGAGTTTGTCTGTGTAAACGTTGGGCAGCAGCTCACAGGTTCTTGGTGTTAATGTGAGTCTTATAATGCTTCGTCAGGTGGTCACTCCTCATGAAGCGTTTCTGACACTGGGTGCACTCGAAGCGCTTGTCTCCTGTTGGGGAAACAAACAGAAAAAGGTTGTGATAATGTTTTTAATGTCACAGAGAATATAGGGACAAGCTTTCAAACACATTTTCATAAACGTTTTACCTTAAGGGTAAGCAATAAAACCAATATTATCATGACATTTTTGAGGGCCTGTGTCCACATAGAGTCTTTTCCTGAGCAGTAACATTGTTTTTTTACTAATTCCAAGAGAACAGAGTTTAATCAATCATATACTAACAGATATTGAGTGAATGTGTGTATTCACGTGTGTGTTTCAGTGTCTCCAGCAGACGGACCTTTGTGCATCCAACTTTCTTTGAGCATATTAACAAAACTGATTTGACCAGCTATATGTGCTTAGCGAGATTTTAAACAGTGTAGCATGGTTTACACTCTCTGTATAAGAGATATTGTGGAGTGAATGTTTGTATTCAGTGTATTCACAAGTGTTTCAGTGTCCAGCAGACGGACCTGTGTGCGTCCTGGCGTGCCGCTGCAGTTCGTCGCTGCGTGTGAATCGTTTCCCACAGAAAACCCAGTTGCAGACGAAGGGTCTCTCTCCGGTGTGCAGCCGGACGTGAGCTCTGAGAAGCGACGTTTTCCTGAACGTCTTCTCGCAGCCTATAACGTGACAGATGTGCTTCCTCTTCCCAATCTCCCCCGGCCTGCAGAGCGTAAACACACGGTGAGAAGTGAGATATATTTACAGGTTTACATCAGGGTAGAGCTGAGCATTCAAAAGGTGAATGGATTTGAGATAAAAATGGACATAAAAGCGTAAATTGTTCTGTTCGTGCAAAACATTTAGATTTTTAGTACCTAAACTTAACTTACAAGGAATAAGATTTGTAGTTATGTTTTGTTTTTGTCAGTAGATCACTAAGATATGACTTTATCGGAGAAATCTCTGTACCTTTCATTTTTTTGGTGGGACAACATGATTGTTATTCTTAAACAAGTTCACAAAATGTTTTTTAGCAGGTAACTTAAAATCTGTCCATTATAGCCATGCCCGGCGCCGTGGGAGGGCCAGGGAGGGCCAGGCCCTCCCATTTGACAATCCTGCCCTCCCCCAATAAACACGTTTTTTATTATTTATAAAAATAAAAAAATATATATATTTAATTTTTTTAATTATAAATAAACTGTGAACTTTTATGCTACGATGTATGTGATGTCAGAACAAAACAAAAAAATCGCAGGCTACGTCAAATAAATGCATGTGTCTGTGATTCGTCCCCATTTAGACCAATCACAGCGTCACACTCTGCCGCCTATTCTGGATTTGTTTATTGTGCATTCTGTAGACTCCCATTTCTGTTTGCATTACAAAATGGACATCAGAAATTGGCTCCAAAGGTCTAAGGATTTATTAAAACGAAATAGCGATGAAAGAACTGCAGCCGATGGTGCTGCTGGCGACCCTGCACCTGCCGTTGCAGCAGCACGCCTTAATGTCACAAGCTTGACCTCGACAAACCCCGGGGTTGAGTTAGCGATGATCTTGGGGTTAATAAACCCAAGCAGGTGAAGCTGGATCGTTATCCAGGGAGATTGTTTTCAGGAAAGAAGCGCACTTTTGCCGCTGCATGGTACACAACAGACCATGGTTTGAATATTCGTTAAAAGCAGACGCAGCCTTTTGTTTCCCCTGTAGACAGTTTAAAGTGAATACGTCTTCATCTGATGCGGCTTTTACTGTCAACGGTTTTTGCGACTGGAAACACGCATTACAGACTGATAAAGGACTGCTAAGGCATGCCGCATCAAAAGAACACATTTCATGTGAGAGTTTGTGGAGAGACAGATACGCGAGGAAACAAATAAGGAAATGAGTACTTTGGTGCAGATCAGCTGGCACGGAGCCGTTATTACGTGTCAGCTGTCGTTTATATTATAGCTTTTTTAGCTGTCAACCTTGCTCGTGATTTACCAGTGTCTGTGTTGCCACGCACACAATGTTTCAAAGTGGTTGCTATGTTGCCCTTTATTTGTGTATGTTTGCGATAAGTGTGCGTCTTTACGCAATGCTGTTGGCCTTGCTGTCTGATATATATTGTGCCGCAGGCCCGCAGCACGTGACGGTTTTGTGTGCCCTCCCATGAAAATCATAGGCCCTCCCTTTAAATTTGTTCTGGCGCCGGGTCTGATTATAGCCATGTCCAGTTGGTAATGTTTTTACTTTATAAATTACATTTCATAATTTAGCTAATTATAATTATTAAGTTAAGTATCTCTCCCAAGCACATTTCGACAGGTTGATCAACTCACTGACTCTCTAATTGGACAGGACGCCCATTTATCCCCTTAGCCCCAGACACCCTTAAATCCATATTATTCTAAAACAGTTCAAGGTTAGTTTATTGTATGATAATAATAATAATAATAATTATTATACATGATACTTGTATAGCGCTTTTCTAGACACTCAAAGACGCTTTGAAAGAGGAAAAAAAAACAAAGAAAAATACAAAAAGATATCCAGAAAATAGGGGGGGGGGGGGGGGGGGGGTCAGTGGTTGGATGCAGTGTTGAACAGGTGGGTTTTGAGTGATGTTTTGAATGCGGTGAGGGAGGAAGAATCTCTGATGGATTGGGGTAGTGAGTTCCAGAGGGTGGGTGCAGCAACGGAGAAGACTCTGCCGCCCCATGACTTGAGGTTGGTCCGGGTGGGGGGGGGTGGACAGGAGGTTGGCAGCAGCAGAGCGGAGGGAGCGAGTGGGAGTGTGTCTGCGGAGGAGGTCAGTCAGGTAGGATGGGGTCAGGTTATGGAGGGCTTTGTACGTCATCAGGAGGATTTTGTACTGAATGCTCTGGGGGATGGGGAGCCAGTGGAGCTTGATGAGGACGGGGGTGATGTGTTCACGGATTCGGGTGTGGGTGAGTAGGCGGGCGGCGGAGTTCTGGATGTATTTTTGCAGGTGAACCATAGAGGAGGCTGTTGCAATAGTCCAGACGGGAGGTAATGAATGCGGGGATGGGGGTTTCTGCGGCAGTGGGGGCGAGGGATGGACGTAGATGGGCGACAAAGACACAGAGGCAATTCAAAGTGCTTCACATAGGCATTTAGGACATAATAATTAAAAACAAAACAAACACACAAACAAAAACTAAACAAGACAATTCATAAAAGCGATAAAAAGTGATGTATCTTAGATTAATGTTTCCCCAAAAACAGGCAAGGTAAAGTGTAATTCAAGCACATATTCGTCCGTCTCTTGACTCTCTCACCTTTTCTCTGCGTCTTTACAGTTGGGGCAGGTGCAGGCCATGCGTCTCTTCTTCTCTCCCTGCTGTCCGGGCAGCTCCAGGGTCAGCGTCTGCTCCATCTGGAGGGCGGGTTGTCCCGGAGACGTTGCCAGCTGGAGGCCTCCACCCTGTATCGCCTGAACTGTGAGGTGCTGCTGGCCTGACAAACACAAACACACACACACAGTTAGAGACACCTGAATCTGTTAGAAAAATCTCCCTGGTCCCCGGCTTGAGCTTCAACATCAGGATCCATGTATTTGTGATCCTCTCCAGAATGGAAGTAGTCATCACACACAGAGCATCAACTAGTTCCTGAACAGTGTCCTTCACATGCTGATATCCAAGAGAGGGAGTTACTCAGTCACAAGATGGAGGAATACTGGTTCTTCTAGGTCAGGCCTATTCAAATGCCGGCCCGTGGGCCAGATGCGGCCCAGAACCAACTCCCGAGTGGCCCAGCCTCCCGTGGCCAAATTCCTACACTAGTACAGACCATGAACGCAACACTCCGCGTTGCATAGAAACCACCAAACCACAACGCAGCACGTTTTTTGAAAGTGCATCTAGTGGTGCTAGTAACGGTGGTCATATGATAGCAACTCTAAAACATGTCTCTCTCAACTCTGAAGCGTTAACAAAGACAAAACTGTCATTGATCTTGTGGAGCAGATGCGCGAGTCATTGCCCAAGTCAAGCTGGACCTTTTCGCGACCGACTTGAGTACGGGTCGGATGCTGCATTTTCCGACGCTCCACAAACACATCACATCCCCGGCACAAATCACGGATGTGATGACAGATTTCATTGCGAGGTTGAAAGAGAACTTTGCCGGTCGATTGGATGGACTTGCTCTGCCCACAGAGGTGATGGGCTTTGCCAGAGACCCCTTCACTGTTGCAATAGAGGGGGGCGTATCAACCAGAGCAAAGGAAGTGGTCCCCTCCATCGACGAGGGGAAATTTACACTGGAACTTATTGACATGTGTAATGACATCCAAGGTTTCCTTTTGCCACTATAGAGCGGGGTTGACGACACGCAATCCAAGACAATAAGCAGCCGAAGGTTTTCAGTCAAAAAATGTCATTTATTAACAAAAAAGTATTGACTTAAATAGTCTCAAAATAACAAATCTAAATCAATATTTCGGCGGTATGCTTTCCTATATAAACTATACTTTGCAGTCCAATTTGCAACACTAATCTCTGTTTACAATTTGCGGTAGAAAAACTGTTCCGCTCCCCGTCTCATCAGGTCTCCGAGCACGCCGGCTGTCCTCAATTACCTCACTTAAATACACACCGGAAGGTACAAGGAAACAGATCATATTTACGATGTAAAATTAACAATCATTTCCTCAAAACATATTCACCATGGCAATATAAATCATTTTCCATCATTAAATCATTTATCAAATTATGAATCGAAATAATAACTTTGTGGCTCTAACACACCGGCCCCTAATTGTTGACGCAGTAGCAAAATAATTAATACATTATAATAGAGCCAAAAAACAAGCAGTTACTCAAAATGTAACTGTCATCAATATACAATCATTGTCATAGTTCACAGTCCAATGTTTGTGTTAGGTGTGTTTGCATGAGTTCAAGAGGAAAAGGGGGGGGGCATGTGTGTGTGTGATACTGGGTGTCAGAGGTTACTAGCACATGACACCTTGTGTTCAATCAACTGCTTCCAGGAGCAGACAGAGCTTGTCAATTGGTCGCTTCGGACAAGCCCTTTCGACCCTGACAGTGTCTTTATCACCCGGCCCAGTTGCCAGGAATTTCTTGGTGCAGTGTTATCCACGATGACGACGAGATCATTGGGGCAAAGGTTCCGTTTGGGGTTGTGCCATTTGACTCGCTGTTGCATGATTGGGAGATATTCTCTTATCCATCTCCTCCAGAAGAGATCTGCGAGGTATTGTGCCTGTCTCCATCTCCTCCGTGAGTACAAGTCCTCCTTGTGAAAGAGTCCAGGTGGCATAATCGGTTTTGTCTTTAGCAGAAGGAGGTGATTTGGCGTGAGGGGTTCAAAATCGTTTGGGTCACTTGAAACTGTAGTCAATGGTCTGTCATTCATGATGCTCTCAACTTCGCACAACGCTGTCTGTAGAGTCTCATCATCCAATCTCTGTTCTTTTAGAACGGAACACAGAATCTTTTTTACAGGTCTGATGAGCCTCTCCCAAACTCCACCATGGTGGGCTCCATATGGCGGATTAAAAGTCCATTTTACTCCGTCCCCGAGTAATGCATTTTGAATCTTGTGTTGATTCAGGTCTTTAAGAGCAGCTCTTAGCTCTTTCTGTGCTCCCACAAAGTTTGTGCCGTTGTCGGTCCTGATGCTTGTCACCTGCCCTCTGCGACATATGAATCTGCGCAAAGCATTGATTCAGGAGTCAGTGTCCAATGAGCTCGAAACTTCCAGATGTATGGCACGACTCACAAGGCAGGTGAAGATCACTCCCCAACGTTTTACATTTGCTCTGCCTCGTTTAACCTCCAGGGGTCCAAAGAAGTCGATACCAACATGAGTAAAGGGTGGTAGATCTGGAGACACCCGATCCTCTGGGAGGTCAGCCATTTTCTGCTCTCCAACTGTGGCTAGCATTCTTCGGCAGAAAACACAGGCTCTGATTATCTTTCTGGCTGCCGAGTTAGCACGGAATCAGAATCTTTGATTTAGTCTTGAGAGCATGTGGCTTCTCCCCGAGTGTCCAATCTGCTGATGGATGTGGCCCAGGATCAGTTTGGATACAGTAGAGTCTCTGGGCAGGATAATGGGGTTCTTCAGATCCATTGGCATTGCTGATTTGCTTATTCGTCCTCCCACTCTTAGCATGCCTTCAACTAAGATTGGGTCCAGCTTTCTGATAGAGCTGCTTGCTCTTACTTGCCTTCCCTTCTCCAAAAGTGCAAGTTCCTGAGAGAAGTGACGTCTTTGCTCAGAGAGAATTATTGACCTTTCAGCTTCTCTAATGTCCTCCACAGACAGATGTTGTGATCCAAATGTCAACTTTAGCTTGTTCATTTTGTCCTTTAAGGATTTCAAAAGAGTCCAATCTGGGGCAAGGTCAGCCTTTGCAGATTTCCTTCTTTGATTTAGCAGAAGAAGAATTCCCCTTAATTTAAGTATCCAAGCAACCCCTCTCTGCAGTCTGCTCCATGATGAGTAATACTCAAACAGTTTGCTGGTTGGGTTGGTTTCGTGGACACTCAAACTGTTAACTGCTACGTCCTTTCTAACCTCTGGGTCCTCCTTGAGTTCTACTGAGCTTGATGCTATCTCCATGAACCTTTTGTCTTCACCTGACATTTCCTTCTTCTCTTCATAATCTTTTTCCGAGAAGTCCTGATTGTATTGTGTGATGAGGAGATCATTCAGGTTGGCTACTGATATTCTGTTGACCATTGTGACCACAGGTCCGGATTCCACAGCAGTACAAGCGTTGAGTGGTCCATTTACCACCCATCCAAACACTGTCCTGACTGCATATGGTCCATTTCCTTGACTTCTTATTATGTCCCAAGGTTCCATTGCCTTGGGAACATCAACTCCTATTAGAAGCTCTATGTCAGCATCAATTTCTCTCAGCTGTATGTCACTTAGATAAGGCCATCTTTCCAGATCCTTTTGGGTAGGTACATTTTCTTTTGAGACAGGAATCTTACTCTGTGTGTACACCTGAGGTAGGTCAATGTAAGTACTGCCATCTAAATGTCCTATCTCCAATCCTTTGAGTTCGTAACTCTTTACAAGTCGTTCCTGACCCATTGTTCGTAGAACGACTGTCGTTTTTCGTGCTTTGGGATTCAGCTGTCTCATTAGATTCTCTGTGCAGAATGACGCTGAACTACCGGGATCAAGAAAAGCATAGGTTGAGATAAACTTATCTCCTTTGTGAACCTTGACTCGAACAGGCACTATGGCTAGGGCACAATCCCTACCGGCCCCCAGTAGCTTCACCAGCCGAGACAAGTGCACTGTTGACCCAAGCTCCTTTTGTTTCAGTAGGGGGAGGCTTTTGTAGAAGTGGACTGTCAATGTGAAGTATTGTTGGGTGACTCTTTTGACATGTCAGCCTTTTCCTACAGTTCCTGCTCATATGACCCCTCATCAAACATCCAAAACAATAACCATTAATCTTCAAAAAGTCAACCTTTTCCTTGTGTGGATGATGTTTGAACTGATGGCAATCAGTCAGCACATGCTTGCCTTTACAAAAGTAGCAAAAGAGGCAGGACTGCCCCCTTGTGGCTGTTTGAAGGTGTTACGCTGCTCTGTGTTTGATGGTGCAGCGCTGCTCTCCTGATCACATGCTGCTGCGATGATGGTGGCGAAGCTGCTGCCTCTACTTTTAGGTGTTCTGTGGCTCATGGGTTGGCTCCTAGTGGCCATCCTTGGGCTAGAGATGTGGCGATCCTGTATATCCCCAAATAATGGGTCCAGGAGTATTTTAGCTTGTTTTTCCATAAGCTCCACAAGGTCACGAAATCTAGCTCTCTTCTTTGTTCTCTGTAATATCTCATAAGCCACTGTCCGCCATTTTTCTCGCAGTTTGTAAGGGAGTTTAGATATTATCGATCTTAGATTGGAAGGAATATCTAGTTCCTCCATGTACTTTAAATCTTGCATAGCATTGCAGCATCCTCTCAAATACATTGCATATGCCTGAAGCGCTTTGCCATCATCCGGTCTAATTGATGTCCAGTTCATTGCCTTTTCCAAATAAGCGCTGGTTACTTTGATCTCGTCCCCAAAGTGCTCCTTTAATAGCTTTTTGGCTTCTGTGTAACCTCTTTGGGTATCCATATGCAGGCAGCTGCGAACGAGATCTTTGGGCTGGCCGGAAGTGTACTGGTCGAGAAAGTAGAGCCTGTCATGACTGCGAGCTGTTTTATCCTCAATAAGGTGTTCGAAAGCATAAAGGACTGATATTCAAGTGGATCACCATCAAACACTTTTATCTCCATTGTTGGTAACAAGGTAAGTTTCTGCTGCATAATGATGAGGTCAGCAATATCTCTCTGTCTCTGTATAACAGTGTCCAGGTTATCATGGGTTTCAGTGCGTTGGGTGGAGCTATGCATTGTGGGCATTTTGAAAGGTCTAAACTGTATTGTGGGTTGCTGAGGGCGGCGAAGATTAATGACAGTCCTCTGAAGTGGTGTTTTAGGCACTGCACCACTCCATGAACTCCATGGCTGAGATTTCAGGATCCAAAGTGTCTGTGCTTTTTTCTTTGCTTTCCTCCAGATAAGCATTCATTCCATCTTGAATTTTGATCCTCCATTTTTCCTCCACGTCAATGCTTTGCAGAACCTTTATTTTAGCAGCAGATGCTGCAATTTCTGTGTCCAGTTCCATTTGTTCCAGTTCAGCTTTTAGTGTTGCTTGTTGTAATAGCAGTGCATGTTTGCCCTTTAATCCAGCTGCTCTGGCTAGCAGGGCAGCCTTTTCAGCAGACGCTCTTCTACATGCTGAAGAGACTGAAGAGGTTTTTGAGCTCCTTGACTTGTGTGAAACATTAGAAATGGTGTCATGGGGATGAATCTTTGATTGTGCAATTTTTTCTCTTTTCCACACATCCACATCTTTCATACAATATTCAAAATGTGTCATTTTTGGCTCAAACCAGTCCACATGATCCTCCTCTCTCTCTTCCTCTGATAAAAGCTGCTGTACGGATCCATGAACACTGCACAAGTCATTTATATTTTGTTTGAACATTTCCAAAGCTTCATTCACATGTTCCACATTCCCATCCTCCACAAGCAAGGCCTTCATTTCGTTCATTTTCCTTGTGCATGCTCCTAATTTCCCACTGCGGGAGGCTTTGAGTGATTTTAACAATGTTTCTGCGTTAGCAGAAGTCCTGGGATCGTCCGACATTATTTATTTGTTTGTTTTTAGGCCGTGCGTAAAAGACGTTGCGCTCCTGTAATGAGTCTCACAGAGCACGCCTACTGGCTTCCTTTGTTGCACAAACAAATTCAATCACATTCTTTTCACAGACGATCCACAGGTATTTACAATCCTCCTCCAATGTGTGCATCGCTGTTATGATTTCCTTTTAGACATTAACACGTCCGACATTCCAATCAATGCGTACACGGATTCATTCCCTTTATTTACTCACGACCGGCCCAGTCTGTCCGCTCCGGTGTGTCCCTCTTTTCCGGGGATCCAAACGGTGTGTGTCTCTTCCTTACGGAGTTTTTCGACTTGATGTAATGGCATCCAATGTTTCCTTTTGCCACTATAGAGCGGGGTTGACGACACGCAATCCAAGACAATAAGCAGCCGAAGGTTTTCAGTCAAAAAATGTAATTTATTAACAAAAAAGTATTGACTTAAATAGTCTCAAAATCAATATTTCGGCGGTATGCTTTCCTATATAAACTATACTTTGCAGTCCAATTTGCAACACTAATCTCTGTTTACAATTTGCGGTCGAAAAACTGTTCCGCTCCCCGTCTCATCAGGTCTCCGAGCACGCCGGCTGTCCTCAATTACCTCACTTAAATACACACCGGAAGGTACAAGGAAACAGATCATATTTACGATGTAAAATTAACAATCATTTTCTCAAAACATATTCACCATGGCAATATAAATCATTTTCCATTATTTATCAAATTATGAATCGAAATAATAACTTTGTGGACATGCATTCATCCGTAACCATGGCACAAGAGCAGCGCACTAACGGGCCAGCGAAGTTTTGGAGTGATGTCACACATGAACTCAATAAAAAGTAGCACTCGCTGCTCCCTGACTGACAGCACTCTTCACCAATGTCTTAGGATTGCATTGACATCCTATGAGCCAAAAATCACTGCTCTTGTTCAAAACTAAAAATGTCACTTCTCCCTTTGAGAAAGTCAGCGATGACAAATCACAAATGAGGTGATAGTAAGCACCTAGTTTACTATAGTAGACGTGTAGTGTTCATTCATATGTTAGTTACCCTTATCCCTTGTTATGGGTTTGTGCACTGAAGGGTTTGACAGTTATTTTTGTATTTAAATGCACTTTGTAATGTGTCAGGATAAATGTGACCGAAACGTATGATTTTTTTGTTATTACTTGAAAAGTGAAAAAATAGTATTGCTATAGTACTACCTCTTTTTGTCACATTGGAGCTCTTTAACTGTTTGTTAATGATGTGCATGTGTCATATGTAGCTATCCAATTTTATTTTGTTTGTGAGGACATTTATTAAGACTGCTATTATTGTGTTCAGTTAAATGCACTTCGTGATGTGCCTGGTTCAAAAAGAAATAACCTGAATATTTGACTTCTAAAGCAAACAAATGCTACAACTGTGCACTTTTTTTTTTATGCACTTTGAGATGCCTCAGATTCTGTTAAATGAATGCTAATTTGTTCTGTTTTTATGCACTTTTTGACGTACCTTTGTTAAATGAACAATTAATACAAATGGCATGTTTTTCATCGCAGTAATAAAGCTTTTTACAGGCCGCTGAATGTCTGGCCCAGCTGAATTTTGTAGTTATAAAATCTGGTCCAACTGAATGTGTAATTGAATAGCCCTTCTAGGTCATCATACATCCTGTCATTTACAAAATACTGAGTTTTTCCAAATTTTGACTTTTTCTCTAAATTCTGACTTTTTCTCAAATTCTCTCAATTTTGACTTTTTCTCTAAATTCTGACTTTTTCTCAAAATCTCAAAATCAGTCACAAGATGGAGGAAAATAAAGCAGTATTCAATGTTTAGTTCATGTCATGTCACTTGTTAGACGCTTTTATCCAAAGCGACTTACATACATTCAGTACTGTGGGCGATCCCCACAGGAGCAATTTGGGGTGAAGTGCCTTGCCCAGGGACACAACGACATGCTGACTGCAGTGGGACTCGAACTTGCTACCCCCTGATTCGAAGTTCAGCGCACTACCCACTGAGCCACAGCCTCCCAGTTCATATTAGCTCCACGTCAGAAATGAGCATGCTTGATGTCTCTCTCCATAGAGGCTGAATCATCATGTTAATCACATAGCTATCATATGCCTCAAACAGTCCTGATGCTCTTCCAGGTAATCACACATCCTGTCATGTTCACAGCTGCAGTTGGGATACCTTTGTTAGCATGTTACTCTCATATTGGAAGAGGACTTTCAGTATTTAAATCTGATGAACGATACCAGCTGTTCTGCATATTACAAAACGGCAGGCGGTACCGTAGCATCCGGACCAAAACCACCAGACTCAGGGACATATTTATCCCACAGGCAATACGACTATTAAACACCTGAGCTCTGTGAAGTGCCCCGGTAAACATTCATCTGTTTGTCATCTTGCTATCTACTTTATTTGATTATCTATGTTGCATTGTTGAGGAGCTCAGGTCAGAAGAATGTCATTGCCATTTCTACACTGTAGCTTATGTGAGCTGACTGTCATGAGGCAACGTGGACTGAACTTCTAATTAGGGATTAATGGTACCATGAATATAGTGACACGAGAAAGCAAAGAGTTTAAACATTGTATTTGTTTTCGTCAGCCATGACTGTTTCTCTTTGTTTGAGCAGACTACACTTGTTGTGCTCCCTATCTCTGTTTCTTATCTATATCTAATAGAACTGCTCTTGATAGATTGAGTGGGGAAGTTCATGAGATCTTTCTAGAGGGTTATCAAGAATAACTTGTATCCAATGACCTTTTCCCTCTCTGTCTGTGTCTGTGTATTCTCTTGTTCCGATTAACCCAGCCAAATCTTTCTTCTTGTTTTGTATCTATATCTACGCCGGGATCCGGAGTCGAGGCTGATCCTCTTGCTGTAGTCCTGTGTCTTGGATCCTCTATCCTGAGTTCTGGATTAAGTCGTGGACTTCGGGTCGTGGCTGAACCTGTCTCTGCGGTCCTGCCTTGGGTCTCGTCATGCTGCTTCCCTGATGGCTTCCACAGGATTGTAGCTGACATCCTCGTGGATTCATCTTCTTATTACAGACACATGCATTTCCTAACATTCGGTCTATATGCTGTAAAATGTATTATCTCTTCGATTTACACACGGCATCTATTGCACGTCTGTCCGTCCTGGGAGAGGGATCCCTCCTCTGTTGCTCTCCCTGAGGTTTCTCCCATGTTCCCTTTAAACTGTGGGTTTTCTCTGGAAGTGTTTCCTTGTACGATGTGAGGGTCTAAGGACAGAGGGTCTAAGGACAGAGGGTCTGAGGACAGAGGGTGTCGTTTTTCTCATACTGATATTCTGAACAATCTGTGCTGTTGTATTTGCTGTAAAGTGTCTCTACTGTAGGCTATTTTTATTATATGTACAGCACTTTGGCTCCACCAAAAATCGTTTATAAATAAAACTTGATTTGATTTGATTTGATTAGATACACAAGATCGCCTGAGGAATAAAATGTTCCACTGCTGCATCTCGTGGGATTGATTTCAGGGAGTTTTCCTTTTGTGGTTTTGATGATACATATGTTTTTCATAACTTTATTGTGCAAGCAACATCAGCTGTAAGTAGGGTTGGGTACCGAGAACCGGTTCAACATTTAGATTCCAACGGCATCATTTAGAAATGTGAATTTCGGTTCCGCTTTTCGATACCTGAGGAAATGTTTCTCGCCGCTCTCCGTAGCCTACTGTATGACTTCGGCGGGGCGGGAAATGTAGCGTTTGACCTACGCTTCCTACAGCGTAACCTGGGACCAGGGCCGGCCCGTCGCACTGGCGTTATAGATGTTCGCCTAGGGCGCCAGATCTGGGGAGGCGCTGCGCTGACAGCTCTGGGAGGGAAAACAAATGTTTTGACCGTTGGTGCTCATCCTAATGTTCGGCCTTGATGTAACAACATTCACAATTAAGTAAATGTAACACCCTTTTCACCCCGGTTACACGTTTCATTCGCCCTGTACGATGGGCGCTGTAAGTGATGAAAATGGGGGATGTTGGCTTATCTGGCGCCCGCAGCTCACAGCCAAAGTGCGAGTGAGAAAGGGAGGGTGCACTGGAACCGGCGCTGTTGTTATTAGAATCTGGTGCTAGCTGCTCTAACGGAAGAAGAAGATGTTTCTACAATGATGTGGAGGGAGAGTCCTCTCCAGTCAGACTGAGAGGCTGATAACTACAGCTCAGTGAGGTAAAGGACTCTGAGTGTTTAGATAGTTCACTTTAGTCTAAGTTATCTCAGTGGGTCTCAAACGGTTTGATCACAATTTATTTCCAAGGCACTCCTTTATAATTATTGGGATAAACAGGTTTGAAATCATTCCAATGTATACTATAGGACAGTAAACCAGACATATCCTTTTAAACTGGAGAGATAAAAAAATATGCATAAATAAAATAGTAAAATAAGATATGAATGAACAACAAACATAAAATAAGTTACATGTATTTGTTATTGGCTATGGTAGGTTATTGGTTATGTTCACATACTTATTTGGAATTAAAATGTAAACCGATCTTTTTCATATGGGTGTTTAGAGTTGTACCCCCTAGATCTAGTCTCTAGTCATTCTGCTTAAAGTGCACCAGATTGAAGCATTTTGCTTTAAAATGTTCAAACATTTCTTCCCGGTATGCCTGAGAGGCAGATATGCTTGTTTTTCTCAACAAGAACGTAATCATTTTTTTTACCCTGCCCCTCAAAGAATCGGAATTGAGAACCGTTAAGAACCGGAATCGAAAAGTAGAATCGGAATCAGAATCGTGGAAATTAAAACGATACCCAACCCTAGCTGTAAGTAGCAAGAAGAGAATCAGACAGATAACCTCAAGGCAAAGTATCAAGGGAGTAACATTTAGGGGAAACATGTAGATACTGTAGCTTTAAAAATACTTTCTATATGTATACAATCTTAAAAAATAACATGTTCTACTTGATTGCTTTAACCCCAATATTGAAACAGCATTGGCATAGTAATCATTATCTCCGTAGCTTCTTGATCCATGTAAGCCGTTTCCATTTACAACCACGAAAGACAATCTAAGTGAAAAACTGACACTTGTTCTGTCCATCTGTCTATCTCCTCCATCCTGTGGTCTCAGTATTATGGACAGTGGCGCATCAGCACAAGGACCCTTCATTATTATTTGTCATTATTTGTAATAATATGTTTTATTTTATTTCATCCTACTGTAACGAAACCATATATCCCCCCAGGATAAATACATGTTTTGAGTCCAATTCTGATTGATTCTAATGAAGCCCTGCTCACAGACTCACACTGTACATTTCAGATTTATATTTAATTGAATATTTCATTCCATGCGCACTTTATGTAAATAATATCCTGCTTATGTTGTGTATATTGTGTTAACAGAAAAGTGGCTCTTCAATAGAGTTTTTATTTGTCAGAGTTATCTTCACGGCAGCGTTTCCGCCAGGGGGGCGTCTTGCCGTCATTTGACGCCCTTATTCAGCTCGGGACGCCCTGAACTCGGGCCGAGGGCGTCCAACAATATTAATAATTCGAGAGAAGATCGAGAGTTTTTATCGCTTGAAATAACGAAAAGGAAAAAGGACAAGGACATCCCTCTGTTGGAGGGGCAAAGGAGTCTGGTGGGATTATTTTCAGAGTATTGAAGATCGGTTCCCCGACATCGGCGGTGCCTGCCATCGGACAACAACACGGAACGTGCACGATTTAGACGCGGAGTGGAGCACGCGGAGTGGAGCACGCGGAGTGGAGCACGCGGAGTGGAGCACGCGGAGTGGAGCACGCGGAGTGGAGCACGCGCGTGAGCTGCGAGCGCCGGAGCCTCGCAGCGGCGAAACTGAGGCTCCGTGGTAAACTGTGGTAACATGAAGAGCCGCTTGGGAACCGAAACAGCCGGCGCTTTAAGAGAGCCGAGCCAAATGATCCGGCTCACTAACGTAAAAAGACAGTATCTATAAGGGACGGCTCAAGCCAAACCCCCCCCCCCCCCCTCGGGGTGGACGCCCTCTCAGCCCTGGTCTGGCGGAAACACTGCTTCACGGTCATCTGTATATTTGTCTTACTCTCTAATGCTGGTTTATTGTTTTGTTTTTACATCTTATCTTTCTGGAATGTCACTTGTTAAGATAGAGAACTAGTACTTGTTATATACAACCAGAGAGGGCACAAGTACACATCCTTTACTCAAGTAGAAGTACAGATAGTCGTGTTTAAAAATACTTGTAAAAGTAGAAATACTGACTAAACTTCTTTACTCAAGTCAAAGTAAAGAGGCTTTGAAATGTACTTCAGTAAAAAGTACCCATAACTAGCAGCTGCTTTAAAGAGTAGTAGAAAGTTCAGGTATTTGTGTTCAACATGTGAGAAGTAGAAAGTTCAGGTATTTGGGTTCAACATGTAAGAAGTCGTCAGAAAAATAAGTAGTGGAGTAAAGTACTGATACCAGAAAAATGTACTTAAGTACAGTAACAAAGTATTTGTACTCCACTACTTCCCACCTCTGTATACAACAAATAGAAGATCATCAGCTCACCTCCAGCGTTGGTGATGGTGACAGGAACTCCCTGCACCTGGACCCCATTGATGCTGATCGTCTGCACGGCCTGCGTCGCTGAAGTCAGCTGAGACGTGTTTAACGAAATCATTCCCCCCGCAGGAGCGATTTTAGCCAGAGTTCGTTCCTTCTTCCCGCCCTGAAGCGTCCTCTTGATGCTGGCCTGCGGCGGGGAGTTGGTGACGACCGCAGTGGTTTGGGTCGATGAGGTGGAGACCGAGTCCTGGAGATGAACCGTCTGCCACTCACCTGATGCTGTTTTGAAGAGGAACTGACGGAGAGAAAAAAATCGAGTTTTATTTATTTACTGGATTCCACATTGTAGTTTGTGCTTTACATCACTGTGTGTCTTTTACTCGGGGAAAACATGCAACCATGTGCAACCAGAAGAAGGTAGCGGTTCATTTGGTTGCTCATATTTTAAGGAAGAATAGGCCACAATGAAGTCTTGACAACAAATTCAAAATGTAACGAAAATAATCCATAAAACAAGTGGATAGTGATTTTTGTAACTTGAAAAGGAGAAATATAAATTACATACAATTGAACATGGGTGAAAGAGCTATGGAAGGTGGAAGAAGGACATTTTAATATATAATATCTTAAGATGTATAATCTTTTATCCTGGTCTTTCTCCGTTCCCATTTGAAAAAAACAAAAAATCTACCATCATGCAGTGATACAGCCAGGACGTACGTGATTAGGTTGTTTTCAAGTGAATGGCCACTGTTTTAAACAGCTGTTCTTCTGTATCAGTGTATATTTATGTATTTTATTTTATATACTGTGACTTAGTAAGGCAGAAAACCATGGCCAGGATTGTCCATACAAGAAACGTTCAATCTCACTTGGGAGTTCCTGGTCAAATAAATGAAAAATGTAAAGCAACTTAGCTTCAAACCTTTAGTAGAATTTCATATCAGGGTCTAACCGGGTAACAGGGGCGTGCCCCTCAAACCAAAATGCCAATTTCCCGTGAAATGTTAAATTGATGCCAGAAAACAATATTTCTTCTGGTCAAACCGGCATTATTACTCCAGAAATAGGACAATCGTGTCCAATAGACAGCTTGGTTTTTACGGAGCCCTGAATAATAATAATAATGCATTACATTTTTTATTAGAGCGCTTTTACAGGTGCTCAAAGCGCTTTACACATATTAGACATGTAAGAGTCATTACTGCGGACATTACCCACAGGAGCAAATGTGGGTAAAGTGTCTTGCCCAAGGACACAACGGCCTGACGCAGTGGCGGCCGAGGCGGGATTCGAACTGGAGTTCACCAACGCCCCTTGATCTGATGACCAACGCTCTAACCACTGCGCCAAAACCGCCCCAATGAATGAATAGAAAGTGCCTCCTTATACTATATTTTTCTAGAAAAAAAACCTGGTTACCTGTGTTGGCGTTGGCTCTGATTGGGTGACCTGCAGGCTCGAGGGGGCTGAGTGTCTCTGAGGGATTGTGGGTAATGTGGCGGATGCAGCCTGCACCACCTTCAGAGCCTGCTGGGGGATCTGAACCACCTGAGACTCCGGTTTGGACTGAACCAGCTGGACCTGCTGCACCATGGCCGGCTGACCAGGACTCTGGACGATCAGGAGGTTGTTTCCCGCCTGGAAATACAGAGGGGTTAGTCTGGGAGGCGTTTAGCCAGTGGAGCGGCGGGGCCATCATCCCTAACCACCAACTGAAGGGGGACACATTCAGTGTGTTTGGATCAAGGCTGCAGATTTATAAAAGGGATGTTGGGATGGAGTTCAGTTATGGCATCTCTGCCACCAGTAAACCACTTTTAATCACGTCTTTTGGAGGTCTGAACAAGCTGTAAATACACTGGTGTGTATGTCATAATAGAAGCATTTCAATTCTATATTCACTCTTCTCCTTCTAGCTTTGTTTTTCCCAATTCAAGAGGATAATCTCCAAGTCTTTAGTGGCTTAATATTCCGTTAACTTCACATTACATACAGTGGGTTTACGGTTTAGTTTGTGCTAACGCAGCTGGGAACGATGCTTTTCAGGGAGGAGAGTTTTAACCAAAATAGTTGTACAGTAGTTGCCATGGTAAAGACGCAAAGAAAGATAATGTATATTATAACTTTAATCCTATTTTTCTTCCAACAGTTAAATAGAGTTATGTTTGGTCAATTTGTTGATTTGCTAATTAACAGAAAATGTACAATAATCATATAATAATAAAAGGAAATATGTTACATCAAAGTTATTTTGTTTCATATCATCGTATAATGCAAATTTGTGTTGGACCAAAAACGTCTTCTAAACTCAGGGTTCACTTCCTGGCTTTGTCCCACATTTTCAATTAAATGTCACAGACGTATTCAGTCCTTTAGCTCCACCAACATTTAGATATTGGCTAAATACACATCGTCTCCCAGGCGAGTGAACCTGGAGTTAATCATATGCTATCAAAGATACTGTTTGTGTTTCGTTAAGATCTCACGGCGAATTGTAAGTGGCTACTGCCGAGATCGCATGCTGTGGTTTTATTAAATGTGCCAACTGCTAGGACTGTCTTAGGGAAGATAGCTTTTAGATGCTGTCTTGGAACAGTCTGCAAAAGGAATGGAAGCAATTTGGTTCCACTAAATGTTTTTAAAGCACGGATAGATGCTATCCAATCGGAAACTGTTGGAACCTGTAAATGTTACTAGCTATGTAAACTGTAGTCGCTGTAAATATACTGTATGATGTCCTTTTTGTTTTTCTGTTATGTATATGTATTCATGTGGAACCTACTTGCAGCAGGTCACCCTTGAAAAAGAGATCAATGATCTCAATGGGATTCACCTGCATAAATAAAGGTTTGAAATGAAAGCTTCTCTGCCACATGTACCTGGATGATGTTGTCTCCAGCTTCGATCAGTATGGTCTCCATCTCTGATGTTGGAGAGGGAGGCTGAGCAGGAGGCGGAGCATAAGCATTCAGAACTATCTTCTTCTTCCTGCCTCTTCTCCCCTTCGCTGGAGCCGCTGCTGTCTCCGTGATAAACTGAGTCCCGCCCATCTCTCCCGTCGCCACGCTGAGCGGCAGCGTGATCCCGCCGGGCAGCTGCACCACGTGGGAGTTGTTTGATTTCCGCGATCTGGGGGAGGGTTTGATAGCTAAACTCTTCTGTGGTGTGATGGGAGTGTTGGCAGCGTTTTGGGAAGGTACCGTCATGGGAGTGGTGATTATGGCCTGGTTTGTGCCCGGTATGAGTTGGATCTGACCTCCTTGTGGCATCATCTGGATGGTCTGAGCCCCTTGGATCTGAGGCATCATCTGGTACTGGATATTGGCGGGTGCAGAGTTGTTACTTCGGGCCGGGCTCTGCTGGATTGTGAGCACGATGGGGCTGCCGGGCGCCGAGGAGCCCAGGCCGGCAGGAAGCTGGATCACATTGCCCTTGGCTGAGAGGAAGCCCAGGTTTTTGGGAGGAGCGGGGGCGATGGGAGCAGGTTTTATGGGGAGGAGGCGGCGAGGCTGAGGCTGAGCTGGAGGAGAAGTGACGGGAGCCTGAGCAGCAGGAGGGCCGATTTTACTACAGGTGGCGGCAAGGAGGGCGAGAGGAGAGGGCTGGTGGTCCTGCAGGGAGACAAACACTTCCAGTCAGACATAACACACACAGCAGGCAGTAAAACCAGCATGATTAGACACACTTACAGAGAGATAAGAGGCTAAAAGAATCTCCTACAGCACTGTGGGAAAGAAAGATCTGTTGATGCCTTTAAAATAGGCCAAAAACACCTCAATCTTGTTATGGTGTTACTGAATGATCTTTGCATTGAAATTATTAACCTTAAACTTGTTATATATAAGAAAACAACTAATATTATATAATTTACGATAATCAAAAGCTCAGATTATATTGAAGTCTCACTGCCATATGCACTAAAAACAGCTTGAGTAGTATCAGAGAGATAAGGGGAGATAAGAGGCTAAAAGGATCTCCTAAAGAACTTTGTGGATGCCTTTAAATCCTGACTGAAAATGTTTTGATCTTTCCTGATCACCAGCCGGGTACACCAAGACCCTCTTGTTATTTTAAATGAATAACCACAGCCTTAATTAATATACTCTACTTATCTTCAATATTAAATGACATTTTATTGATAGCCTCACTGCCGTTTGAACACCTAAAAAAAGCCAGGATTATTTCGTTTAACACATATACTGTTTCCTAAAGCCCAACACTCAGCTCAGATATGAAATATTACAACATTGATTGTGTATTATCTTCAAGTCATCATTAAAAACTCACCTGCTCACCATGGCCTTTGACCCCTAACCCATCACAGTCGCCCTGCTTCCACTCCTACTGCTATTTATTTAATGTGTACTTTATTATTTGCCCTTCTTGTTTGTTCACCATGTGAAGTAGCCTTGGGTCCCTTAAAGGCGCTATACAAATGTAATCTATTATTGTTATTATGAATCTGTTTCTATCATTTAAAAAAGGGGGACATCTATCACTCAGTTGGATCCTGGCAGGAACACGTCCCTCTAGTTGTTCAGCGTCATGAACGCATCGTGGGTGAACTGAGGTAATGACGTCAGCAGAGAGAAGCCAGAGTGTAGAGGGAAGTGGGACTCTACATCTGGACGTTACTCACTTGTATGGAAACGTTGGAGGGCTGAAGGTATTCACTGGGACTGACAGCAACAGTGGTGGCCATACTGTCCTGTTGTTCTGGAAAACACACACACACACACAGTCAGATTCAGGCTGACTATTTTCAGTGGTTAGTCTGTCCAAGGACATCGCAGGAGGACATTCCTACAAAACAGAAACACATCGAAGGAAGACAAGCTCCATGATATCCTGCTGTAATTACGATGAATTCAACATCATCGGTTACACAAAGGCTAAGCCAGTGGTTCCCAAACTTTTTCAGTCGGGCCCCCCTTGGGTAATTGGAAATATTTTCGGGACCCCCCCAACCCGGTTCCCATCTATATTGGTAGGATTAATTGTATATTGTTGTAAAAACATAACATTTTCTCTGCTAATAATAAGAAGATACAAAGATCCAACTATCATTTTATATTTGATTACGGATTAGACATGAACAAAAGTGCTTGTAAGATACTGTGAATTAATTTGGCCTAATTAAAACTGGTTTGCTTTCTTCCCTGAGTAGTAGATTTTAAATTCAAATTTCTTTAAGGAAAATATATTACTATTTCTACTGCAGGTTGCAAACGATCACTTGACCATTCCTATTCCACTATAGCTCATCAATGACTTGTGTGCGCTTGCTTTCCCTCGCAGGTCTCCTCAAAGCGGGGCTGCTGTTTTCAGACACTCTCAGTTCATTCTCAATGTTCAGCTTTGATCTGTGTTTCGTTTTGATGGCAGCAACAGCAGAAAAGCCTCTCACACAAGTAGGATGTTGCAAAAGGCAGCAGTATGCCCACAGCTCTCGACCAATGAGATACTTTCGAGCAGTGTTTGTTTACAATTGAATAATAATAATAACAATAATACATTTGATTTATATAGCACACTTTAAAAACAACGTCATCTCAAGGTGCTTCACAAAGCTAAAAGGAGACAATTATTAAAAAAAAATCTTCCCACGCCCCCCCTACAGTACCTCCGCGACCCACCAGGGGTCGCGCCCCACAGTTTGAAAACCACTGGGCTAAGCAATAAGCATAAAACGTGTGTCAGGGTGTAAGAAAATAGTTGCCCTTGTAAGACATTAAACTTACAGCTGAGAAATATATGAATATGTTATTCTTTCTATTTCTTCCGTTATTTGCCGTCACCAACTTAGTCAATAAACCCACAATGTTGAGGATTATTTATTAAAATGGTCGTAGCAAAGTTAGCAAACCCTCCAATATTTGTTTTAATGACGATATTGATATGACACTGACTATTACCCACAACAGAACAACATTATACATTAATGCACTTTTTAAAATGATAAGTCCTGCACACGTTGCACATTTCTTCTCCACACTACCCATTTTAAATCAGCACAGCTCTCCACTTTAAATATGGTATATAGTGTTTGTCATATTTTATTATATTTGACTGTACTCAGTTTCTCACATAATTATATTTTGAGTTAATATTGTCTTTATTTTTAATTGGTTAGAAATGTCTCAAAATAGTTGTTTTTTTTAATAGCTGTCATAACGGCTCTATTTTTATTTAATTTAGCTACGTATTATTCTTTATCGTATGCACCACATACACCAAAGCAAATTCCTTGCATGTGTAAACCTACTTG
>NW_022989898.1:0-98536 GCF_902827175.1 Gymnodraco acuticeps
AACTTCCTAGAAAGTTAAAGGGATGTTATTTTGTTTATTTGAGTTTTTTCAGGGATGGCCATACAAGAGATATTTTTTCAGTTTGATTTAAAAAAAATCTTTGCACATTAATGACAGCCAAGTGGCCGTGGTGCTGTTTTAATTTTTTTTATTATTCTTGAACAACTGATTTGTTCACATAGGCCTAGACTACTTGGTAATCTCATTTATTTGTATTGTGTTAATAAAGAAAATATGTATTTAAATTTGCCTTGGTCTGGTTTGTTTAGAAAAAAAACAGAAAAAATCGAGGTTTAAAATCGAAAATTGTCCATTAGTTAGAAAAAAAAATCGAGATTTTATTTTTAGGCCAAATCGCCAGCCCTAAATGTAATGTAGTTTTTCCATATATTGTCACATATTCATTGTCCTAAGTATTTTTGTTTTTTAGCTTTTAAGGTCTTTTAAATTCAAATTGTGTCGTAAATACTATTTATATTGTCTTTATATTTTTTACCTACTATGCAAGTTATTTTCTTAGATTGTTTATGTTCGTAACCAACAGACACCAAAGGCTAATTCCTTGTATGTGTCAAAGTATCTGGTAATAAACTTGATTGTGATTGTGATGTACGTCTGCTCGTCCTAAAGCCTCTGCTTTGCACTGGTGGTCTCAGGGGGGGGTCAGGGGTCAAATCATGTTCAAACTCAACGTCTCTTGGATGTTCCTGCTGTTTTTGGTTTCAATAATGGAACAAAAAAACATTTCAGGAAACTTCTATTAAACTGGTTTTTAGAAAACCTGAAGTTTTTAACTAAGATGTGAATTTGAGGTTAACTAATGGATAAGTTCATTGATTGATGTGAATAAGAGGGTTTTAATCAGCCACCGTTTAACATTTTAAAGACTTCATTAGATTGATCTTTGTCATTTGTAATCAGGATCTTTATAATAATGATGAAATAATAACTCCAGAGAGGCCAGAGATGCTCCTGCTGTGAAGCACACCGAGTGGAGACATGTGGGGAAAAGCTAAAGAGCGTTTGTTGTTTTAATTCGGGGAAGCAGAGATCACAATAAGGTTTGTGTGTAATGCTGCTTTTACATATAATGTGTTTTGGACTGGGTTTAATCTCATTAATCCATTAACATATGTGTATTTAAGAATAAGAAGTGAATAGTGCTGGGTGGGTTCCTGTCAGCTCTGAGTTCAGTGGGCTTGTGTCAGTCTCTTCCTCTTCAGCAGCTGCAGGTGGTTCCTGCTGTAACAGCTCAGAGTCTCTGCAGTCTGACTGAGGGAGGTTTTTGTACGACTACAAATCACTGTGTGAACACGTTACCACTGTGGTAACTCTGACAGTAATAAACTGCTGCATCTTCAGCCTTCAGTCCAGTGATGGTCATAGAGAAGTCAGAGCCGCTTCCACTGCCACTAAACCGAGGTTCTGTTCCTGATTCAAGTGTGCTCACATATTTTATCAGGAGCTTTGGCGGCTGTCCAGATTTCTGTTGATACCAGGACATACATCACTATTACACTAGGGTAACATCTGTGCTGGCTTTACAGGTGAGAGTGACGGTGGATCCTGGAGCAGACGTCTCGACTGCAGGCTGAGTCACAGTCACAGTCTGACCGCTGCATCCTGCACACAGAAACAGATCATTGATTTCTCAGCAGAAAGAAAGGAGAGGAAAGGCCAGCACATGATGTTTGAAATGTTGCTGAGTGAATGAACCTGTGAAACAGCAGCAGGCCAGCGTCCAGATGAGGATGGTGATGAGAGTCATGGTGCTTTCTGCTGACTGACACATGTGAGTCCTGCAGTGTTGAACTCACAGGACTATAAACCTTCTCAGTTCACTGGAGGATCAGCTGACCATGCAAAGCCTCCTCTCTATGGAAATGATTGTCTCTGCTCTCAGCACACTGAAGGCAACGTGGGACACGAAACCAGGAGGAACACTGTCTGGATTTACACCGTCTATCATCTGAATGGAAGAACATATTTATATCAGGAGTGGAGATGAGGATTTGAGTTTGTGTCCACTGTGGTTGGTATGATATGTCTGTTTGTCTGACATTAACATACATACAGAGATTCACTGTAGATCAATAACATGTTTCAGTTCTGTTTCAAATACATTTGTTAATAACTATTATTGAAAAGCCTCGTGTTCATTTAACGTGTAGAAACTAATATAAAACTGACAAAGTTAGTTGTGTAGAAGACTGTAATGGTTTCTCTGCCAGGTGTAGAAAAGTGATGAGAAATGACATAAATCATCTTAATTCTTCCAGAGATGTAATCCATATCTTTAGAAAAGCTTTGTTGATTTAAAAACTGTAGATGTGTCTCTGTTATCAGTGAGATCAGGGAGCTTTCTCAGTGATACATGCTTGCTGACAGTGCAGGAGGTTTTTGTACGGCCACTCAATGAGTTTGTATCACTGTGGTGGACTTTTGGTGGAGGAACCAAACTCATCGTTGACTGTAAGTACCAGAGATTTGTATTTTATACAACTATTAGCAAATATATAACTTTCATTAATTATTAAATGAGACTCAAGTTAAAAAAACGTAGATTCCATTTTATATTTTTGTATTAAGCTCCTCTTGTAATCTGAAAGGAACCTTTGCAGACTTCTATATTAATTGTTCGTTTCGTACAAATACATTTTTTGAAGCAAATAACTTGTTTATTTTCTATATTATATTTATTATCATAACAACTTTATACTAAATGTTTTTATTTATTAAAATGTGTTAACGCGTGACGTCTCCGCCACATTCAGTTTTTACATTTGTAGTTCACAATATTGTATTTATTTACATTATTTATCTATTATCTTTTAAAATATCAACTATTTAGTTGAATTCAAGTTAAATACGGATTCATTTAAACTTGTGATTGTATCAGTTAATGCAGCTTGTCGTCGTGTTCACGGTTCATTGATTTGACATGCAGTGAAAAGGAAGTGAAAGAGACAGATGATAAATGTTTGAACTGTTTTCACTTGAGACGTTCAGCTCTGTCAGTTTAAAGAACATCATCACACATGTGAAGATATTCAATCATTATTATCAATGAATCTTTAGCTTGCACACTTTACACAAAGTCAGTCATTCACACTTGAATCATGTGGGTCTGATCCTGAGTGATTTATGAGAGTAACAGCAGCACAACTTATTCTGTTATAGTTAATGAAATATAAGGATTCAAGGATTCAAGGCTTTTCTTGTCATGTGTCCATAGCTACAGTGCAGATACTTCAATGAGCATCTTAGGTCACAGGCTCCTCCAACAGAGCAGCACAATAGCACAGATACAATAGAGCAAGGAGAGTCTAGATACAAGTAATTGGAATATGATATATTAGATAAATAATGTGTAAGTTGCAAACAGATGAATGTTATGGATGTTCTTTTAAAAGACGTACAACACTCAAATGTAAATTATAAAAGGCAGTGATACCAATGTTTCCACAGAGGTGACTGGTATCGTAAAGTACTGACACAAGGATTTGACAGCAGCAAAATGACAACATCAAAAAAGGACCTTATAATCAAGTGTTCACTCTAATGTCTCCCTTTTCCTCCCCCCTCCCTCCCTGCTCCAGTGGGTGTGCAGCAGCCCACCCTGAGCGTCCTCCCCCCCTCCAGAGAGGAGCTGCAGCAGGGCAGTGCCACCGTGGTGTGTCTGGCCAGCGGGGGCTTCCCCTCCGCCTGGAAGCTGGGCTGGAAGCTGGGGGGCAGCAGCAGCTCCTCAGGGGGGTCCCACAGCCCGGAGGTCCTGGGGAGCGACGGCCGCTACAGCTGGAGCAGCACCCTGAGCCTCTCTGCAGTGCGCTGGAGGGGGGCGGGCTCAGTGAGCTGTGAGGCCAGTCTGAGTGGACAGAGCCCTGTCACTCAAAGCCTGGACCCTGCCCGCTGCTCGGAGTAGAGCATCACTTCCTGTCTGGAGAGGAAGCAGCTTCTTTGCTAGAGATCTTCATGAAGACACACATCTCCTCTGCTCACATGTTGCTGCTGTCTCTGCTCAGTTGTTAGTGTTGCTCTCTAATCCTCACTTCCTGCATATTCTCCTGTTTGTTCATCAGCTCACAATTCAACTGGATTTCATTTGTTTCAACTCCAACAGAAACTCATCATTCATCTCAAATGTGGCGTGAGCTTTAAACCATCATTAAATAAAAATGTTGATTAAAATGAGACTGTGTCTTTGTACTTCTTTAATTCATATGTTCATTGTGAGAAAGATGTATTAATACCTTCAGTATGAAACCTCGTATTATATTAATATAATTTATGATTGTGGGACAATTTATTTTATTTATTTGTATT
This sequence comes from Gymnodraco acuticeps, assembly GCF_902827175.1. NCBI lineage: Eukaryota > Metazoa > Chordata > Actinopteri > Perciformes > Bathydraconidae > Gymnodraco > Gymnodraco acuticeps. The sequence continues at coordinate 4,324 of NW_022989898.1, forward strand.
CTTTTATTCTACTAAATTCATTACAAAAAAGAATTATAATTCATACTCACAAAGATGAACAACATTAGTAGAAGCGGGAGGGCTGAAGCTTATGGGAAGTAGCCCTCCTGTGAATCATCCTAATATAACATTGGCATTATTGCGTCAAAAACGTATAGAAATGAAGGAGTACAAAGAAATAAAGAAAACTAAAGAAAACTGGAGAAACAAATATATAAAAGTTAGGGTAAGAAAATAATAAATGCATATATATATAAGAAAAACTATAGGGTCATTTTCTGCACATGTCAATAGCAGTTTCAACTTCCATTTTTGAAAATGAAAATACTATATATAAATGATATACATATGTACACATGTACTTGGCAAATAAATAATGAGTAATAATAATATATGCATATAAACATTATGAACACTTATTTTCAAGTGACTTTTTTTACATTCATACTGTATGTTCACACTTACACAAAATATACAGATGTTCAAGTGTATAAGTACACAAATACACATGCACTCATATACACCAATACAAATATTTTAAGGTAATTTCCAGGGCTGAAATAATAATTCAACCCCATAAACGATGAAAAGAAATAGGAAGGACAAAATAGATGTAAAGTAATGTAGACCATATTAAATAAATACACAAACTGAAGGTATTAGTTCTAAAGAAATAATAATAATAAAAAGGATTCCGGGAATAGAATATTTGTATTTAGTTTTGAATTGTTGATGACAAGTGATACTTGAAAAGGTCTGGGTGAAGTCCATTGCACGTTCTAAACTCCGTTTATGGATCAGCTGTGATTTGATGGTTGTTCTGCAGGGCTTGCTACACAACCAGTCAGGATGCCTAGCTGGGTATTTCCTGACTGTGGTTTGGAACTGCTTTTGAATGTTAGGAGGCATTTTGTTATGGAAACATGTTGTGCATAATCAGTACTGTTTTAAGCTTTACTAAGTCAACACATTTTAATAGATTGAGTTTTTTAAATACTAAATCTATTGAAATACACAGTGGAGTGTAAACAACAACATTGTGTTTACAGTACTTCAAATGATTTAAATTGTGTTGCGTATGTTTGGACTGCGGTAATATCATTAATTGTTTTGTAGAGCCATTCATAAAGTTACTGTTAAATATATGTTGATATCAGTGGCTATAGTTCAACATTAATCTAACTTTCCCAGCTCACTCATAAAGAGACTGAATTTAATGACATTAATATAGTTTAAACAGGGTGTTGAAGAGTGTCTGTGAGTGTGTTTCAGCTTTATTTGGGTTCATGGTGGTTCTGCTTGATGACTCTTGTGTTCACTGGACCAGTTCTCCTCCTCTCAGTCTCTTCACCTCTGCAGCTGCAGCAGGACGCTTTGCTTCAGACTGAAGGAGGTTTTTGTACGGCTCTAAATCACTGTGTGAACGTGCCACTCACCATGGTAGCCCAGACAATAGTAATCTCCTGCATCAACTTCCTTAACGTTACTGATGGTTAAAGTGTACTGAGCACCAGATCTAGTACCACTGAATCTAGGCTCAGTTCCAGAGAACAGAGTTGATGATGAGTATATAAGAAGTTTAGGAGCCTGTCCAGGTTTCTGAAGATACCAACTGAGACGACGACCAATATTAGAGCTCCCTGTAGCGCTGATGGTCACAGTCCCTCCAGCACTAACAGACTTGGATGAGTCAGTCTGAGTCAGGAACTTGTTGGCAGAAGACTCTGAAATGAGAAGTGAAATGTTAGATAACCAACAACATGGAGCAGCAGTTTTAAATGATAATAGAAAGAGTTAAAGACAAAGCACATTGGATGCAAACATGAAAAGAAAAGACACACATTGAACCACACATACATTACTCCTATCATTTCAGATGATACATTTTCAAAGTCTCTCACCCTGACACAGAAAGCCCAACATGACAAGCAGAGTTACTGACAACATGATCTCCAGTTCTCAGGATGAGTGCAGGAACACGGTTCAGACTCTACGTGACTCAAGACCTTAAAACTGTGAGGAGCAGTGAAGCATTACAATCATGCAAATGACATGTCACACGTCACACAGACACCTGTCCTTGAGAAACCAAAATGCAGTTGAGGTGAGTTTTAGTTACGGTTTAACATCTCTTGAACATCATTTGGTCATTCAGAGTCACTCTTAAATGTGAGGGTAATGCTCTTCTAGGTACGTTCTTTTCTTTGCAAACATCTTTCCTTGTTTCCACTTCTTTCTGAAGTATCTCATGAACAGTTTAACAGTTCCCCCGCTGGCAAATCGATCTACATTGAACTCAATATCCACTGAGTGTTTGATTCTCTAGGATGTCCCTTCTTGTTATCAAATCCACTGAATAGAGACAACAGCATGCCATGCAAACAGAGAGACATCTAATATCTAACAGGTCTGTCAAGACTGGATGATTTTACGCTCAATGAGGGGCCACATAGAGAAACACATACAAAGGGCGGGGCCACTACTAGAGGTGAGGTATTCTGCCTCATAAATTAAGTTATAAGTTAAATCAATCAATGTAAATTCATGCTTGTTACCTACTGAATATGATTTATAGTAAGAAAAGCTCACAGCTCTCCATAAGGTTTCATTATTTGGGGTTGTAAAACAGTGTTGGGCAGCGATCAGCCCTTAAAACAGGAGGCCTAAGAATTGCTTAAGATAAGGGGAAAGTATGAAGTATAATATTTCAAGCTTGTTATGCAAATAACTTATTGGGCTGTTTTTCATCAAGTAAGATTTGGTTATGAAAATGGTTTCAACTTAAAATGTATTGGTGAAAAGTGGGTTTATATTGGCCACAATGAATAGCTACTATGTAATATAAATATGTCAACATATATATTTAAGAAGTATAATTATAAGACAAGCTGAAGTTTCAGGTGTGGGCCATATTCCATTATACTTTTAGAAATTCGATGAGGGCCCAATTAAAATGTACAAGACACCCTGATCTATGCATTGTATTGTATTGCATTGTTAATAAATGTGCCAACACAGTACTAGTCACATAGAGTCACACTGTAGATCCTGTTTTACATTATCTCTCAGTCAGAGATGGCCTTTTTTTCTGAGTGACTATGTCTATTAATTGAACATCTGGATTAGGAAAGGGGAACATTTGAGTTTCACTTCCCCTCTGACTGGGGCTCATGTAGTTTCTGTGCGTCTGTGCCGTGGTGCGTATCAGAACCTCAGGTCAGGTCACAGCTCAGCCAACTCTGTACGCTGTTTCATAACGAGGGAGGTTCTTGTATGACTCTATGAGCAGTGGCGACTGGTCATTAGGGGCACAGCCCCACCTAGTGTCCGCAGAAAGTATTAAAATAATGATTACAAAAAATGCAAAAAATAAATTAAAAAATATATAAAATATATTTTAAGATCATATTTAATCATCTGATTCGTCTGTACATTGTTGTTTTAGGTCATGGTTCTTCTAATTAGTGTCTACAGTGTGTGCCTATTGAGCTGTTTAGAGCCGTGTGGGACAAAACCCGATCCTGCCCCTCCCTCTCACTGCCTAAGTGAACGTGACTGTAAAAACTACACTGCGCATGCTCAGAGTATTTTCCTATGTAATGTGGGTGGCAAAAATGACCGTAGGGGCATAGAGCTGCCATCCCCACCATACGTCATCTCACATAATTCAGAGCTGATTGGCTGTAAGTACGTGTGCCGCGAAAAGTGTGGTGTGTGAAGAGGAGGAGAGAGACGCGTCCTAAAACCAGGAAGTAAGCTGCGCATGGCTTCCCCCACAAAAAGCAATGAGATTTCTCCATAGGATTTTAGAAATAGCTCAAAATAAGATCTGTGGGAAACTTAGCTGTTAGATAAATGTACGTGTTGTTCAGCCGGTAATATCCACATGTCTACCCTACTTTTATCATTTTCTAATCATAAATCCATCATTTAGATTTATGATAGACTTTTGAAACTACAAGAAGATAAGGAGGACTTTTACAAAAAAGTAATAGAGATTTTTGTCCAGAAGGATAGGCAAATGGACTTCATCTTCAAGTCAAGGTAAAACCACCATTTTATTGAAAATGGGATCTTACTAAGAGAGAACAATTCAATATTTAAATGATAAAATTACATTTTTTGGGTATCCTTCTGTTGAACTGTCTGTTTAAAATTAATTGAAGCATCAGACTAAAAAAGCTTTTGAAAATAATATTTTGACCTAAATCAAAATATAATATTTGTAAACCTGAAGAGTCAGTGCTAGTGCCTCACCAGCCATGAACCTCACTGCAGAAGCTTATATATAGACATCTGAGTTTTTTGTGCCCCACCACTTTTGTACATATAGAAACGCCACTGTCTATAAGGCCGACATTAGCTCCCATACAGCAGTCACTTCATGCATCTTCACCTCTTGGTGGTGGGAGTGACTTTCATTTCAAATCCACTACAGCTCAGAGACAGAGAAATAAAACATAGCTACTGAATGCAAACTATTTTATATGAAGAACAGTTTGAACATTAAACTAAACCAACCCTATTTATGTAAAGGCTGGTTAATGCACTCTCTGTAGACTCAAATCGGTATCTCACCCTGGATGTAGACTACCAGTACCAGCAGTAAAACCAGCAATAACCTTATTTAAAAACTGGATAATTGTGCATCAAGGCCAACAAATCTTCTCTGAGAGTTGTCTGTGTTACATCTGCATGAAAAAACAACAATGCTGCCATCTTGAGTCAAAATAGGAGTATGTAGAGACATTTGAATCTTTCACATCATGCACAGAATCTGAGATACAGTGACATAAAAGTCCCTTCTTTATCGGAGCAAAGTTCTCTTGTGAGTCTTTATCGCTTTGTAGTCGCCCTGTATAACAATCTAGAGTCTGTCTGGGTCTCTTTGTAGTTGTTTTGCCTCTTTATAAAGTAATTTAGCACTTCTTTGTGGCGTCATGCCTCTTTCTCATCATTATGCAGTTCAAACCGGAGAGACGTGATGTAAGAATTACATATTTATTGTTTACGCGTCATATGAATGAAATGATTGCCATGATAATACAACAGGAGAATGTAATGGTGTTTGGCGATTAGGCCCCGGTTTGCAGGATAATCATTCAGGAGGGAAAGAACCGCTCCGATGAAATCCCCAAAACCAGTGAAGTATGAAATACTGAGATGAACTGACTTGCTTACCTTGTGGGGTGACTGGTGATCTGGGAATGAAAGATAATAGATTAACATATGTAAGCGGCATTGGGCCGGAATCACTGCCGGAGCTTACGGGTCATGCTGAGACTCTGACTGCCGAAATCAGTGCCGGTCTTATCTGAAAACGACCTGCGGGTCGCCTGCCTGGCTAGCAGGGCTTGACTACGCCGCCCGAAGGTCGAACGGTTTTGTTTTGTAACTGGACACCGAAGTGTACGGTGGCCCAACGTCCACGACACCGAAGTGTACGGTAGCCCGAAGCTACGACACCGAAGTGTACGTTGGCCTTCCGCCACGCCTGACTTCGCAGGATATATATATTTTTTTTCTTCTTTACTCTTTCTTTATTTTATTTAAATTTTTCTTTGTTTTGTAACTGACACTAACTGTGTACGGTGGCCTTCAGCCACGCCTGACTTCGCAGGATATATCTTTATCTTTTCCTTCTTTACACTCTTTTCCTCTATCTTTATTTCCTTTGTTTTGTAACTGACACCGAAGTGTACGGTGGCCCTTCAGCCACGCCTGACTTCGCAGGATATATCTTTATCTTTTCCTTCTTTACTCATTTCCTCTTTCTTTATTTCCTTTGTTTTGTAACTGACAACCGAAGTGTACGGTGGCCCGAAGCCACGACACCGAAGTGTACGGTGGCCCGAGTCCACGCCTGACTTCGCAGGATATATCTTTTTCTTCTTTACTTTTTCCTCTTTCTTTATTTTCTTTGTTTTGTAACTGACACCGAAGTGTGCGGTGGCCCGAGTCCGTACCTGACTTTGCAGGATATACATTTTACACTAACAACATTTGAGCAAGGGCCTGGGATTTGGATACCTGTGTCCAGGAGATGAAGCCCGTTACGTGTAGGTGCGCGTGAGACGAGACGTTATTCCCTGTGGGCGGGGCCCGCGGACTAGGACGGGAATGCAGTTTGAATATCAGGTACCTTAGTGAGACATATATACTTATGAATGTGTTTATGAGCCACCACCAGTTATATGCATAGATACCATAGTTAGGGTCTCGAGAGATCTTTGGGAAGCCCGTACGGCGCTGATGTCCGGACGAATGAAGGTTGTGAAGGCGGAGGAGGACCCACCGTCCTAGTTGTTGTAGGGATGAGGTAGAGAGACCTTGATTAGCAGCAGAGGTGGCTGCACCTATCCTGAAGGAATGCCCCGGGTATGATATGGGTGATAGGCTGGATTTAGTGAGAACTTGCTTGAGGTAGAAAATTGACGGGGCCATGACCCTGCGAACCACTCTCCCTGGAAGAAACCCCCAAAACCCATGGATGGGCGGCATCCGTGAAGAACCCTCATTGAGTCAGAGGAACGCACGAGGCCATCGTAAAAGAAAGTAACTCCGTTCCAGTGGGCGAGCAGGAGGGACCCAGAACCGAAGGTCTGAGCGGCAGCCTTCCATCTAAGAAAACGCAGTCAATGGAGGTTGTCGACCGCTGATGCTGCGTCCAGGAGGCGGAGATGAAACGAGCGCCCCTGGGGGATGGACGTGCATGGCGAAGTTGAGGTGTCCGAGAAGGGAGAGCAACTGTTGTTTTGTGATAACTTGTTGCTCGCCAGTATGACTTGGTGATGTCCCGGATGCGCTGCAATTTGTCGGAGGGGAGAGACGCCTTCATGTCTATGGAGTCGAGGATGAGGCCTAAGAACTCTAAGCGTGTGTCGGGACCTAACGTTTTCTCTTGGAGAGAGGGACACCTCACTCCTGAAGCAGTGTTTAAGCTTGGCCAGTGAGATCCCTGAGCTGTCCTGTGGCGGGTTTATGGGAGGAAGTCGTCCGGTAGGTGAAGGACGGAGGGGATTCTGACGATGTTCAGCAGGATCCAATAGAGCGCTTCCGAGAAGGAATTGAAGATGCGGGGGCTGCTTCTGCACCCGAAGGTCAGGCGAACGGCGAAGATAGAGTTTGGACTCCCACTTAATACCGAACAAGTTCCACTGAGACGGATGAATGGGGATGATTTGAAGGCATCGGTAATGTCCGCTTTGGAGAGCCGAGCTCCGTGCCCTGTGAACTTGATCATCTTTATTGCATTATCCGCTGAGGCATGGTGAAGGGAGAACTGATCTGGAGGGATGATGCTATTGACGCTGCAGAACGGGCCGGAGCAGGGAGCGGACAGATCGAAAATCAGCCTTTTATTTACGTGTGGCTATTCCGATGGGATTTGAACGGAACACTGAGAAGGGGGAGGAGCTAAAAGGACCGATTATATATCCTTTGAGAAGTTCTTTGTCGATGAGCTGGGAAACTATGTTGGGTTCTTTAGCGGCTGACTGTAAGTTTCTTGCTACGAAAGTCACTGTGGGAGATGGGAGGACCCCTACCCTGAAGCCTTGGGAGAGCCCTGACGGGAGATAGTCAACGAACACGGAATCTGTAGATAGCGCAGCTGCTAGCTGAGGGATGTTAATGGGAGTGGAGGGGTGATATTCCAGAATGTTTTTATTTATTTATTTATTTTTGATGTTTCTGGCGCAGAGCCACTGTGACGGCCCGTCCACACGGTGGCGTGCGTTACAGCTTCCAAACGCTTCTGCCCATTCACTTTGAATGGGGTGACGTCACTTTTAGCAGAACTGTATTTTGGGAAGCGACGTGGAGCGTTTGCTGGCGTTGCTCGCTTCAAAAAGTTGAGCAATGTTCAACTTTTGGCGCCTCGGCAGAAGCGTCAGCCAATGAAATCCCGTTTATGCAAATCTGCCAGTACAAGCGCTAGCCAATCAGACCACGTGTATGCTGGGAGAGACTACGCAGGTAATTCCTCATATTCCAAAAATGTGAGGGAAAATTCATTATAGCGGTAGTGAATCACCCGGTGCTGTATGATCAGTCTCTGTTCATCTACCGGGATACGAACCAGAGGAGCGAGGCATGGAGGGAGGTGGCAGAGACAGTGGGTGAAAACTTTTTTTTTTTCCAGTTTACTTCGTTTTAACATTGCTATTGCTTTGTGTGTCGGGGGCAAGAGATTCATGTGATTGGTTGTTGCTGCTGTGCGGACCAGTAGCGTAGGCAGAAATGTACTTTAGGGTGGGCCTGTAAAAATATAGGGTGGGCCAGATTTTTCTTCTGCACATCAGAAACTAACCACAATCCCGCCGGTACCGGTGGCAGATTACTTTTAGAATACTTCCTTTTCTTTTCTTTTTTTCTTTCCTCTTCTTTTTATCTTTTCTTTTTCTTCTTTCTCTTTAGAATACTTTATTTTCCATAACAGATGGGTATGTTTTGGTGAACAGGAGACACATATTTTACTGTTTTAATGGCTTATGAAGAGCACAAACACAACATTTTAGTGTCATAAAAAGAAAAACTCACCCAGACTGCATTCTTTGTACTGTCTTAAAACCTTTCCTTGGAATATGTTATGCATTGTAAGGTGTCCTTGGGTGCTTTGAAAGGCGCCCCTAAATAGAATGCATTATCATTATTATTTATTATCTGAAACGATGTAATAACTTTTAAAAATGTTCCCAGTTACTTGCCCCATGCATTCGGCAGCAGCAGGCCATTCAGTTATATTTGATCCCGTTATAAATGTCATCATTTTCGACAATAAATAAATGCTACATAAACGTTATCTTCCACGTTTTATCTAAACGTCTCCGTTTCTACCTTTCAATATGTTTTGAAAGAGAACTCTCTCTCTCTCATCTGCGTGCGGGGCGGGGCCTCACGGACACGCTGCATCTCTCGCTCACAGATACGCTGCAGCGCTGTGCAGTGTGCAGTGCACACGGTTCTGCCGGTAATGAATATTACATATTGTGAGGAAACTTTCCACCAATAATTCCAATAAGTATTCACTTCAGGTTTACGAAAGTAACTGCACTCAGATTACTCGTTTTTCAAATGTAACACCAGCTGAATATACTGATTTTTTTTTCCTTTCTGATTACGTAACACCGTGTATGTATTCCGTTACAACCAGGGGTCGGCGTCATGGGGGGTCATTCGCGGGGCCATGCCCCCCCAAATGAGTCACTGTGCCCCCCCAACACAGGGTGGGCAAGCCTTGCCACTTTGCCGATTTTTTCTTTTTTTTATCATATAGGCTAAGTGAAAACGTTTCCACTAAAGGTTTTTTGTGTGAAATACATCAGAAATAAATAATACAAATATAAAACACAGCTCACTGCTGCTCTCTGATTGGTGTGTTGCTTGACCAATGACCCCCGACCTTTTTTTTGTTATCATTACGTGGCTGAGTGTTTAGATGAAAGCCCAGTGGCGATCTGTTAATCTGTTACACTGATTATACAGTAAAGCCATCAAAAATAATATGATATACAGTACAGTACAAGTACATGGGTCTCTGTGTTTCATTCAAGCTCTGTGTGTGTGTGGCACGAGCGCATTTTGTGAGTGCGCGAGCGGGTAACGTGGAATGTTGTGGTTAGCATCTGGTTAGCTAGCTATGCTAACGGATATAAGGGCTGTTTCTACACCAAGGTGGAGGAGAGTCCTCTCCTGTCAGACTGAGAGGATCTTATAACGTCAGCTCAGTGAGGTAAGGACTCTCTCAGTGTTTAGATAGTTCACTTTAGTGTAGGTTATCTCAGTGGGTCTCAAACGGTTTGGTCACCATTTATGTAAGTATTTTCGAGGAATACCTTTATATGATCATTATAGTTATTAAAGAGAGAATCAATGAAAAACGGGTATGAAATACTATAGGACAGTAACACAAGAATACAGTTTAAAAGGGGAATGATTAGTGAAATATCCATAAAGAAAAAGTAAATCTGTGTACAGTTCTGTTTCATATGGATGCTGAGAGATGTAGGCTATCCATAGATCTCTTCATTTTGCTCTCCAAGTGCACCAGATTGATGCATTTAACTTCAATATTTTAAAAATAATCTTCCCGGGGGAGCATGCCCCCAGACCCTCCTAGAGGAGGTTAGGTCCACCCCCACCTAAAACATGTTCACATGGATAGGATACTAAATACATTTGCACACTTTTTATATGATGGCCTATGTCCATATCAAATCAAATCAAGTTTTATTTATATAGTACATTTTTCAACGATTTTTGGTCGAGCCAAAGTGCTGTATATACAGTATAATACAAAAATAACCTACAGTAAAGACACTTTACAGCAAATACAACAGCACAGTTTGTGCAGAATATCAGTATGAGAAAACCACACCCTCTGTCCTTATATGTTTCTGTTTTGGTGGTCGTGCCACAACCGTGCATGTATGCACAAGTCATAGGTGCACTATACAATAGCACTACACCCCTGCAATCTGTGTGAAAGACAATAGACTTTACAGCATGTTTTTTTAAATTGAAGTTGCGTTGGTGTTTGTGTGTTGGTTGTTGACGGCAGTGTGTGCCCCCCCTTGGTAAATGATTGCCCCCCCATTCGAGTTGTTCTAGAGCCGACCCTGGTTACAACCCAACCCTGTGTAAGGGTGAGTGCAAAATGTTTCTTTAAAACTAGTACCTGAGTGCAACGGAAGTTGAAGCTCCTGTGGCGGAGTCTTCCAGAGCCTGGAGGCGAGCATCGATAGCTATAATGGAGCTAGCCAGGGATTGCAGGGAGCCGGCCGCGCTACTCTCCATAACGGCCCCTACACACGGCGGCGTGCGTTACTGCTTGGCGGTGGGCGTGTCTGAAGCTTGGGGATTTTTTACGAACAACGCGGACCAACAACCAATCACATGAATGTCCCGCCCCGGACATACAAAGCAAAGCATTCATGCTACATCCATGCTGGCTAAATATACTGTCTATGCTTGCTAGCTGTCCATTCAAACGAAGTACACTGGATATAAACTCCCCAAACAGGCGAAAACCGACCAGTTTCACCCACTGTCTCTGCCACCTCCCCCCATGCCTGGCTCCTCCGGTTTGTATCCCTGTATGTAAAGAGGGACTGGTCATATAGTACCGCCACGATCATTTTCTCCTCCATTTTTTGACATATGGGAAATAACTGCGGTCTAGCTCTCCCAACATACACGCGGTTTGATTGGCTAGCGCTTGTAATGTCAGATTTGCATACGCAGGATTTGATTGGCTGACGCCTCCGTCGAAGCGGCAAAAGTAGAACATTGCTCTACTTTTGCAGCGAGCACCGCGAGAGAAGCTACGCTTTGCTCCCACAATGCAGTTCGGCGAATCGTGACGTCACCCCATTCAAAGTGAATGGGCAGAAGCGTTGAAGCGGCAACGCACGCTGCCGTGTGTAGGCTCCGTAAGGGGTGTGACACTCCCTGCCTGGCGAGCCTGAGAAGGGGTGGATTTTTGGAGGGGGACGGGATCCTGGAGGGCTCGACTTCCTGCCCTTTTTTACCTCCGCGGCTGCGGCCTCGTCCTCGCCCTGCTCTCTGGGGAGCTGACTAGAGCTGCTGCCCCGGACTGGGGAGCTACGCTGGAGACCTGGTCCGAGAGCTCTCGCAGCTGAGAGAGAGTGAGGCCTGGGGCTGTGGGAAAGCCCTGCTGCAGGAGCCGGGCGATGAGGAAGTCTGCCTCTGTTGATAAGCCGCTATGGGGTGCCGAACCGGGATCGGAGACTTCCAGAGAAGGTTTGTGTTCCGAATTGTCCGAGTTGGACATCTTGAGCTAGTTGTTTCTTACGGTTTTTCTCACGAGAAGGAGTATTGTAGTACTATCATTGCGTGTGATCATCTGCAATGACAACTGACAGGGAGGAAGAGCAGGCATTTAAGGAATTTAGCATGTGCAGCGATTGGCTGCTGAGGGGTGACGCCCTCGTATTTAATGAGGGAGGAAGGGAGCCATAGAGTGACGTGTAATGGCGCATTTCCACTGCAGCGGGTAGGCCCGTTTAAGCGTCCTTAACCGTCCTCAAGTGGCCAGGCCAGTTTTTGGTGGCCTTTCCATATAGCCTAGTACCGGCTAGCGGGTACTTTTTCCCTCTTTTTCCGGCCCCATAAAATCGTGGTTCTATCAGACCAGGGCCAGGGCTGAACTAGTGACGTCAACACTCTCGACTGCTGATTGGTCAGAGAGAATCGTCACAAGATCGCGCGCGAGATCATCCCTAGCGTCGCATATATATCTAGAAGCAAGCTTGCAGCATTTTTATAAACAGCATTTTTGTAAACGGAGGAGCTACAAAAATGGCAACGTCAAAGAAAAGCACACCGTGGTCGACCGAGGAGGTGACGACGTTCCTACATCTCATTGGGGACGATAAAATCCAGCGGGAGTTCGACGGAACAACGCGAAATGTGAAGCCGATCGCCCCGCCTACACTGCGTTGCTACCCCAGGTCCTAAACTGTAATGGATATGCGCCACGGCCTCGGACGGCCAGCGAGGCAGCCCGAGGCCTGAGCGAGGATGCTTAGGGACGCTTAAATGGGGCTACCCCGTTGCAGTGGAAATGCGCCATAAGTGACTCGTGTTAGGTCTTCCTTATTGAACTTGCGCTAAAGCTTTCATTTTGTATTACTCCATTGAAGTGCAAAGTACATTTCACAGTGTCTTGGACATGTTGTTACGGTCCCAACCTCTACTCCGCGGTAGTGGCTCGTACTGAGACCCGCAACATGAAAGAATACACGCAATAACCGGTACTTGAAAACAAGCATTTATTGATAATCAGCCGTTTGCTCACACAAGCGAAACGGGAAACAAAAAGAGGTCTGGAGGACTGGCCAAAAGGAACAAACAGAAGGAGGGAACCCGAGCCAGCCACACGCCGTAGGACCCAGAGCTTCCCCCCCCTAACCAGAAATCAATTATAAACCCTATGGGGAACAAAATAAAGCCACGAAAACTGGACTACCAGGTCCTCCAGAAACACATCTGCAAAAATATGGCCTCCAGCTCAAAATGGCAAAGAGGTATTCTAAGGAGAGTGTCTCCCGGCGTTAGGATAGGCGAGACATCCTTCTCCTCCAGCTTCTCTTTATATATACACGGCTGAGTGGAATTTGGAACACCTGGGCAGAGGCGGAGCCAGGGGCAGACCAGGTGCACCTGCGCAGCAGGGAGACAGAAAATAAAACAAGGAGGGGAAGAAATGTCTACACAGACATCCACTCGAAGTCAACAATTTTCTGAAGAATGTGCTGACATGGGGGTTTAAATTGCCATGCCTCTTTTTGGCTTTCGAGCCCGTCTTGGGATTAACGCCCAGGAAGCACCTGAAAACAATAAGCCAAGACAACAATTTCAATTTGACATAGATTTATATGTTGCATAGTTTATTTTAAGGCACATGCAGCGCCTGCCCCTTTCAATTTAAGTAAAACCTGCACCAAATAAATACATTAGTATTTAAAGCCAAGCAAGAGCGGTAAAAGCAAGAAAATCACTTAATTTGTTGTGTTATCACAGAGGATGGTCTGAATACAGTATTGTACTGTGAAATAATACAGTAACATGTTGTGAAATCCTGGTAATCATTTATCCTGTACATTCACAGGAATTAACTGTGCCTGTATTGATTTCACTGTGAAATTCAAAATTACAGTATTATATTGTGAACAACACAGGTATAGACTGTAAAGTGGTAAAACAGTAATTTATTGTAAAATATTACAGCTAAATATTGTGAAATCCTGGTAATATTTTAGAGTGTGCAATTAAAAATATTTTGTAGTAAAGGAGGCATATTTTTGAACTTTTAACGTTTAAACTTCTAACGCTGAATTTTTAAATGTAACTTTAACTATCTGCTGTTTTTTTAAGTCCATAAAGTGAATTCAGCAAAAGACAAAAAAAAGCCTTCACTGGATTGCATGTTCTTAATAAATTATTTTTCTATACTGTCTTGTTTTCACATTTACTAAAATTCATATCCTTACATTGGCTCCCAACTCGTTTTAGAATTTATTTTAAGGTTCATTTTTCATTTCATTTCATCGTTTATTTGAACCCGGACAGTGCACCCCTGTGTTAAAGTGCATTTAGCGGTGATTACACGTCTGTTTGTTGCTCAACCATTCTTTGAGTTGACCTTTAAAACTATTGAGAGTGGGACCATCCCGTATCTGAGTTGGGAGGCTATTCCACAACGAGCTGCCTTTAATGGAGCGGACATTTTGTCCAAAAGTTGTCCGTCTACGATGGACTTCACAGTCTCCTCTGGTTATTAAGATAAGATAAGAGAGAACTTCATTGATCCCAGTTTGGGAAATGTTTGTGTTGCAGCAGCATACAAAGACATGGCATTGTACAATACACATTTAAAGAAATAAACAAGAAAGTAGAACATATACATTTTTAATTAACAAATTAACAATAACAAGATATAAAGCAAGGTATTATATATAAGTATGTGACAGATGGAATATTAAATATTAAACTGAATATATAAATGTGAAATGTGTGAGGAATATACTGCTTTTGAATGTTAGTAGGCATTTTGTTATGGAAAATGTTGTGCATAATCAGTACTGTTTTAAGCTTTACTAAGTCAACACATTTTAAGATAAGGGGACATTTGAAGTATATATTTCAAGCTTGTTATTCAAATAAGTTATTGGGCTTTTTTTATCAACTAAGATTTGTTAGAAAATGTTTTCAACTTAAATGTATTTGAAAAGTGGGTTTATTACCACATGAATACTACTATGTAATATGTTAACATATATATTTAAGAATTATAATATAAAACAAGTTCAAGTTTCAGGTGTGGGCCATATTCCATTATACTTTTAAATTGGCCAATTAAAAAAGTACAAGACACCCCTGATCTATGCATTTCATTGTATTGCCTGGTTAATAAATGTGCAACACAGTACTAGTCACATAGTGTCACACTGTAGGTCAGGGGTACTCAAACTTTTTTGTTAAAGGTCCATGTGTGAATTTTATACAAGGTCAATGGTCCGGATCAATGCCAGTCAAGGCATGAAGCACACCGAGTGGAGACATGTGGGGAAAAGCTAAAGAGCGTTTGTTGTTTTAATTCGGGGAAGCAGAGATCACAATAAGGTTTGTGTAATGCTGCTTTTACATATAATGTGTTTTGTGTTTTACATATAATGTGTTTTGGACTGGGTTTAACCTCATTAATCCATTAACATATGTGTTAGGGAAATAATTATCGTAGACGCCAAGATGTGACATACAGGAAAAACCTTGACGTCTGTTTACCTCCTTTAAGGACACAGGCTGCTTCAGACAATAATGTTATTGTTCCCATTCTGTGACCGGTCAATACTGGGTCACAGATGGTCTGTATTGTGGGTACACTGGGACACTTCCTTCTCTGTTGTCTGAGGACTCCAGGGCATGACATATGCAAGGCCATAAGTGGCGGAAGCTGGTAACTTAGTGTGCCCAAACTATCTAAAGCTATCTTATCAAAACATGTTGATGACTCTCTGTGGAACCAGTTAAATGGGCTAGCAAGAGACAGGCTCTCCAGAATTGACGTGGCAACCCACCCGTGCAGTCTCACCGGGACTGCTGTGGACTTGTGATGTGAATCCTCCGGCCGTAACTCCAAATAAACCACCAGTGTTTGACATCAAAGCTACTGCTCCTACCGTGTCTCCTTCCTGAGTCGGTGACTCCCACTGCATAGCTACACAGAAGTTTCCTCTACAATATGTATATTTAAGAATAAGAAGTGAATAGTGCTGGGTGGGTTCCAGTCAGCTCTGAGTTCAGTGGGCTGTGTCAGTCTCTTCCTCTTCAGCAGCTGCAGGTGGTTCCTGCTGTAACAGCTCAGAGTCTCTGCAGTCTGACTGAGGGAGGTTTTTGTACGACTTCAAATCACTGTGTGAACACTGGGCCAGAGTGAATACTTTTACAGTAGTAAACTGCTGCATCTTCAGCCTTCAGTCCAGTGATGGTCATAGAGAAGTCAGAGCCGCTTCCACTGCCACTAAACCGAGGTTCTGTTCCTGATTCAAGTGTGCTCGCATATCTTATCAGGAGCTTTGGAGGCTGTCCAGATTTCTGTTGATACCAGAACATACATTTATTACCACTACAAGTTCCAACATCTCTGCTGGTTTTACAGGTGAGAGTGACGGTGGATCCTGGAGCAGACGTCTCGACTGCAGGCTGAGTCACAGTCACAGTCTGACCGCTGCATCCTGCACACAGAAACAGATCATTGATTTCTCAGCAGAAAGAAAGGAGAGGAAAGGCAGCACATGATGTTTGAAATGTTGCTGAGTGAATGAACCTGTGAAACAGCAGCAGGCCAGCGTCCAGATGAGGATGGTGATGAGAGTCATGGTGCTTTCTGCTGACTGACACATGTGAGTCCTGCAGTGTTGAACTCACAGGACTATAAACCTTCTCAGTTCACTGGAGGATCAGCTGACCATGCAAAGCCTCCTCTCTATGGAAATGATGTCTCTGCTCTCAGCACACTGAAGGCAACGTGGGACACGAA
This sequence comes from Gymnodraco acuticeps, assembly GCF_902827175.1. NCBI lineage: Eukaryota > Metazoa > Chordata > Actinopteri > Perciformes > Bathydraconidae > Gymnodraco > Gymnodraco acuticeps. The sequence continues at coordinate 20,888 of NW_022989898.1, forward strand.
ACCAGGAGGAACACTGTCTGGATTTACACCGTCTATCATCTGAATGGAAGAACATATTTATATCAGGAGTGGAGATGAGGATTTGAGTTTGTGTCCACTGTGGTTGGTATGATATGTCTGTTTGTCTGACATTAACATACATACAGAGATTCACTGTAGATCAATAACATGTTTCAGTTCTGTTTCAAATACATTTGTTAATAACTATTATTGAAAAGCCTCGTGTTCATTTAACCGTGTAGAAACTAATATAAAACTGACAAAGTTAGTTGTGTAGAAGACTGTAATGGTTTCTCTGCCAGGTGTAGAAAAGTGATGAGAAATGACATAAATCATCTTAATTCTTCCAGAGATGTAATCCATATCTTTAGAAAAGCTTTGTTGATTTAAAAACTGTATATGTGTCTCTGTTATCAGTGAGATCAGGGAGCTTTCTCAGTGATACATGCTTGCTGACAGTGCAGGAGGTTTTTGTACGGCCACTCAATGAGTTTGTATCACTGTGGTACACTTTTGGTGGAGGAACCAAACTCATCGTTGACTGTAAGTACCAGAGATTTGTATTTTATACAACTATTAGCAAATATATAACTTTCATTAATTATTAAATGAGACTCAAGTTAAAAAAAACTTAGATTCCATTTTTATATTTTTGTATTAAGCTCCTCTTGTAATCTGAAAGGAACCTTTGCAGACTTCTATATCAATTGTTCGTTTCGTACAAATACATTTTTTAAAGCAAATAACTTGTTTATTGTCTATATTATATTTTATTATCATAACAACTTTATACTAAATGTTTTTATTTATTAAAATGTGTTAACGCGTGACGTCTCCGCCACATTCAGTTTTACATTTGTAGTTCACAATATTTTATTTATTTACATTATTTATCTATTGTCTTTTAAAATATCAACTATTTAGTTGAATTCAAGTTAAATACGGATTCATTTAAACTTGTGATTGTATCAGTTAATGCAGCTTGTCGTCGTGTTCACGGTTCATTGATTTGACATGCAGTGAAAAGGAAGTGAAAGAGACAGATGATAAATGTTTGAACTGTTTTCACTTGAGACGTTCAGCTCTGTCAGTTTAAAGAACATCATCACACATGTGAAGATATTCAATCATTATTATCAATGAATCTTTAGCTTGCACACTTTACACAAAGTCAGTCATTCACACTTGAATCATGGGGGTCTGATCCCGAGTGATTTATGAGAGTAACAGCAGCACAACTTATTCTGTTATATTTGATGAAATATAAGGATTCAAGGATTCAAGGCTTTTCTTGTCATGTGTACATAGCTACAGTGCAGATACTTCAATGAGCATCTTAGGTCACAGGCTCCTCCAACAGAGCAGCACAATAGCACAGATACAATAGAGCAAGGAGAGTCTAGATACAAGTAATTGGAATATGATATATTAGATAAATAATGTGTAAGTTGCAAACAGATGAATGTTATGGATGTTCTTTTAAAAGACGTACAACACTCAAATGTAAATAAAAAAAGTCAGTGATACCAATGTTTCCACAGAGGTGACTGGTATCGTAAAGAACTGACACAAGGATTTGACAGCAGCAAAATGACAACATCAAAAAAGGACCTTATAATCAAGTGTTCACTCTAATGTCTCCCTTTTCCTCCCCCCTCCCTCCCTGCTCCAGTGGGTGTGCAGCAGCCCACCCTGAGCGTCCTCCCCCCCTCCAGAGAGGAGCTGCAGCAGGGCAGTGCCACCGTGGTGTGTCTGGCCAGCGGGGGCTTCCCCTCCGCCTGGAAGCTGGGCTGGAAGCTGGGGGGCAGCAGCAGCTCCTCAGGGGGGTCCCACAGCCCGGAGGTCCTGGGGAGCGACGGCCGCTACAGCTGGAGCAGCACCCTGAGCCTCTCTGCAGAGAGCTGGAGGGGGGCGGGCTCAGTGAGCTGTGAGGCCAGTCTGAGTGGACAGAGCCCTGTAACTCAAAGCCTGGACCCTGCCCGCTGCTCGGAGTAGAGCATCACTTCCTGTCTGGAGAGGAAGCCGCTGCTTTGCTAGAGATCTTCATGAAGACACACATCTCCTCTGCTCACATGTTGCTGCTGTCTCTGCTCAGTTGTTAGTGTTGCTCTCTAATCCTCACTTCCTGCATATTCTCCTGTTTGTTCATCAGCTCACAATTCAACTGGATTTCATTTGTTTCACTCCAACAGAAACTCATCATTCATCTCAAATGTGGCGTGAGCTTTAAACCATCATTAAATAAAAATGTTGATTAAAATGAGACTGTGTCTTTGTACTTCTTTAATTCATATGTTCATTGTGAGAAAGATGTATTAATACCTTCAGTATGAAACCTCGTATTATATTAATATCCTTTATGATTGTGGGACAATTTATTTAATTTATTTTTATTCTTTTATTCTACTAAATTCATACAAAAAAAGAATTATAATTCTTACTCACAAAGATGAACAACATTAGTAGAAGCGGGAGGGCTGAAGCTTATGGGAAGTAGCCCTCCTGTGAATCATCCTAATATAACATTGGCATTATTGCGTCAAAAACGTATAGAAATGAAGGAGTACAAAGAAATAAAGAAAACTAAAGAAAACTGGAGAAAATAAAATATAAAAGTTAGGGTAAGAAAATAATAAATGCATATATATATAAGAAAAACGATAGGGTCATTTTCTGCACATGTCAATAGCAGTTTCAACTTCCATTTTTGAAAATGAAAATACTATATATAAATATATACATATGTACACATGTACTTGGCAAATAAATAATGATAATAATAATATATGCATATAAACATTATGAACACTTATTTTTAAGTGACTTTTTTTACATTCATACTGTATGTTCACACTTACACCAAATATACAGATGTTCAAGTGTATAAGTACACAAATACACATGCACTCATATACACCAATACAAATATTGCAAGGACATTTCCAGGGCTGAAATAATAATTCAACCCCATAACGATGAAAATAAATAAGGACAAAATAGATGTAAAGTAATGTAGACCATATTAAATAAATACACAAACTGAAGGTATTAGTTCTAAAGAAATAATAATAATAAAAAGAAGAAAAATGATTCCGAGAATATCCAATATTTGTAAACTGGAGAAATCTGCAAATAGAATCTTTTTGTATTTAGTTTTGAATTGTTGATGACGAGTGATACTTGAAAGGTCTGGGTGAAGTCCATTGCACGTTCTAACTCCGTTTATGGATCAGCTGTGATTTGATGGTTGTTCTGCAGGGCTTGCTACACAACCAGTCAGGATGCCTAGCTGGGTATTTCCTGACTGTGGTTTGGAACTGCTTTTGAATGTTAGGAGGCATTTTGTTATGGAACATGTTGTGCATAATCAGTACTGTTTTAAGCTTTACTAAGTCAACACATTTTAATAGATTGAGTTTTTTAAATACTCAATCTATTGAAATACACAGTGGAGTGTAAACAACAACATTTTGTGTTTACAGTACTTCAAATGATTTAAATTGTGTTGCGTATGTTTGGACTGCGGTAATATCATTAATTGTTTTGTAGAGCCATTCATAAAGTTACTGTTAAATATATGTTGATATCAGTGGCTATAGTTCAACATTAATCTAACTTTCCCAGCTCACTCATAAAGAGACTGAATTTAATGACATTAATATAGTTTAAACAGGGTGTTGAAGAGTGTCTGTGAGTGTGTTTCAGCTTTATTTGGATTCATGGTGGTTCTGCTTGATGACTCTTGTGTTCACTGGACCAGTTCTCCTCCTCTCAGTCTCTTCACCTCTGCAGCTGCAGCAGGACGCTTTACTTCAGACTGAAGGAGGTTTTTGTACGGCTCTAAATCACTGTGTGAACACGCCACCACCATGGTAGCCAAGACAATAGTAATCTCCTGCATCAACTTCCTTAACGTTACTGATGGTTAAAGTGTACTGAGCACCAGATCTAGTACCACTGAATCTAGGCTCAGTTCCAGAGAACAGAGATGATGATGAGTATATAAGAGGTTTAGGAGCCTGTCCAGGTTTCTGAAGATACCAACTGAGAAGACCACCAATATTAGAGCTCCCTGTAGCGCTGATGGTCACAGTCCCTCCAGCACTAACAGACTTGGATGAGTCAGTCTGAGTCAGGAACTTGTTGGCAGAAGACTCTGAAATGAGAAGTGAAATGTTAGATAACCAACAACATGGAGCAGCAGTTTAAATGATAATAGAAAGAGTTAAAGACAAAGCACATTGGATGCAAACATGAAAAGAAAAGACACACATTGAACCACACATACATTACTCCTATCATTTCAGATGATACATTTTCAAAGTCTCTCACCCTGACACAGAAAGCCCAACATGACAAGCAGAGTTACTGACAACATGATCTCCAGTTCTCAGGATGAGTGCAGGAACACGGTTCAGACTCTACGTGACACAAGACCTTAAAACTGTGAGGAGCAGTGAAGCATTACAATCATGCAAATGACATGTCACACGTCAAACAGACACCTGTCCTTGAGGAACCAAAATGCAGTTGAGGTGAGTTTTAGTTACGGTTTAACATCTCTTGAACATCATTTGGTCATTCAGAGTCACTCTGAAATGTGAGGGTAATGCTCTTCTAGGTACATTCTTTTATTTGCAAACATCTTTCCTTGTTTCCACTTCTTTCTGAAGTATCTCATGAACAGTTTAACAGTTCCCCCGCTGGCAAATCGATCTACATTGAACTCAATATCCACTGAGTGTTTGATTCTCTAGGATGTCCCTTCTTGTTATCAAATCCACTGAATAGAGACACAGCATGCCATGCAACAGAGAGACATCTAATATCTAACAGGTCTGTCAAGACTGGATGATGTTACCTCAATGAGGGGCCACATAGAGAAACACATACAAAGGGCTGGGCCACTCACTAGAGGTGAGGTATTCTGCCTCATAAATTAAGTTATAAGTTAAATCAATCAAATGTAAATCATGCTTGTTACCTGAATATGATTTAAGTAAAAAAGCTCACAGCTCTCCATAGGGTTTCATTTATTTTGTTATAACAAGTGTTGGCAGCTCATCCCTTAAAACAGGAGCCTCAGATTGCTTAAGATAAGGGGAAATATGAAGTATATATTTCAAGCTTGTTATGCAAATAACTTATTGGGCTTTTTTTCATCAAGTAAGATTTGTTAGAAAATGTTTTCAACTTAAATGTATTTGAAAAGTGGGTTTATTACCACATGAATACTACTATGTAATATAAGTCAACATATATATTTAAGAAGTATAATATAAGACAAGCTGAAGTTTCAGGTGTGGGCCATATTCCATTATACTTTTAGAATTCGATGAGGGCCAATTCAAATGTACAAGACACCCCTGATCTATGCATTTAATGTATTGCCTGGTTAATAAATGTGCAACACAGTACTAGTCACATAGTGTCACACTGTAGACCCTGTTTTACATTAATCTCTCATCAGAGATGGCCTTTTTTTCTTAGTGACTATGTATATAATTGAACATCTGTATTAGGAAAGGGGAACATTTGAGTTTCACTTCCCCTCTGACTGGGGCTCATGTAGTTTCTGTGCGTCTGTGCCGGTGGTGCGTATCAGAACCTCAGGTCAGGTCACAGCTCAGCACTCTGTATGCTGTTTCATACGAGGGAGGTTCTTGTATGACTCTATGAGGCCGACATTAGCTCCCATACAGCAGTCACTTCATGCATCTTCAGCTCTTGGTGGTGGGAGTGACTTTCATTTCAAATCCACTACAGCTCAGAGACAGAGAAATAAAACATAGCTACTGAATGCAAACTATTTGATATGAAGAACAGTTTGAACATTAAACTAAACTAACCCTATTTATGTAAAGGCTGGTTAATGCACTCTCTGTAGACTCAAATCAGTATCTCACCCTGGATGTAGACTACCAGTACCAGCAGTAAAACAAGCAATAACCTTATTTAAAAACTGGATAATTGTGCATCAAGGCCAACAAATCTTCTCTGAGAGTTGTCTGTGTTACATCTGCATGAAAAAACAACAATGCTGCCCTCTTGTGTCGACATAGGAGTATGTAAAGACATTTGAATCTTTCACATCATGCACAGAATCTGAGATACAGTGACATAAAAGTCCCTTCTTCATCGGAGCAAAGTTCTCTTGTGAGTCTTTATCGCTTTGCAGTCGCCCTGTATAACAATCTAGAGTCTGTCTGGGTCTCTTTGTAGTTGTTTTGCCTCTTTATGAAGTAATTTAGCACTTCTTTGTGGCGTCATGCCTCTTTCTCATCATTTTGCATTTCTTTGTGGACTTGTTGCGTCTCTTTTCTCCTCTCTCTTTGTTCACTTAGTCTCTAAGTTGCATTGTGCATCTCTTTCCATGGCTTTATAACAAATTGTTTTGATTTATTTAACCTTTATTTAACCAGATGAAAACATTGAGACAAATCTCATTTACAATGCTGACCTGGCCAAGAAGGCAGCAACGTTACACGTTCTTACACATAACACAGACATATAAAATACAGAGAACACAACAAAAGACGAAAACCAGTCACTACATTGTGCACATTTGGGACAGTAAGAAAGGTACACTACTTATTACTGCAAGAGCAGCTGGTGGTAAGGACCTCAGGCAACTTCAATTTAAAACAGGCTATAGGGACAAGAGCCATCAGTTTGAGGCTTGATTGAAGGTCATTCCAAGACCAAGGACCATAATGAAAAAGACTCCTTTTTCCAGCCTCAGTCCGCACGACAGGAACCTGGAACCGTATCCAGGCACTGGTTCTGAGGTTGTAAGACTCACAAACTGGAGCAAATCTGGCATATATATACAGTGGAAGCTTACCTAAAATGGCTTTATACAATAATAAAAACCAATGCTGCATCCTACCCATACTAAGTGAGGACCATCCAGTTAGGCTATAGCGTGCAATGATGAGTCCTATAGGGTGCATTTGATATGTATCGCAGTGCAGCATGGTAGAGTGGGTCATGTTTGGCCAAAACAGTGGGACAGGCAAATCTATAGATTGTATCACTGTAGTCACGCTGGGACAGGAATAAGCCAGAGACCAACCTTTTACGGGAAGATGTTGAAAAACAACGTTTAAGTCTGTAAAGCAAGCTAAGAGTGAATTTCAATTTCTTAGTTAGAACTTCAATGTGGTGTTTAAATTTTAGATTTCTGTCCAACTAAAAGCCCAGATATTTGTATGTATCAACAAACTCAACAGAGACAACAGCAAGGGTGTCAATGGAGAGGCAAGAGGACGCTGACTTGGGAGCAAAAAGCATTGATTTGGTTTTCTTACCGTTCAATAGCAGTTTAGAATCAAGAAGCGCATGCTGCAGCGTGATAATAATTCCTTACATTTATTATAGTGCTTTATCAATGACTTTAGCGCTTTACATATACACACATTACACATGCAATGGTCAGATACTGTGGACAATACCCACAGGAGCAAGTTCAGGTGAAGTGTCTTGCCCAAGGACACACCGGCTTTACAGAAGCAGCGGGTTTCACCCCTTGATCTGATGATCATTGCACAGCGCACTGCGCCACACCGTCCATCTTCACGCTTTTACAAGTACACATTGGTATTATACATGTACTGTGGACAATACCCACAGGAGCAAATCCGGGTGAAGTGTCTTGCCCAAGGACACGACGGCCTGACGCAGTGGCGGCAGGAGCGGGTTTCGAACTGGAGTTCCCCAGCACTCCCCCTTGATCTGATGATCAGATGCACAGACCACTGCGCCACCCGTCCTAACAATACAATAAGATTTTAAATTGGAAACGGCCATATCCAGAGAAGGAGCACATGAGTATACAATAGTGTCATCAGCATAAATATGATATAGAAAATTGCATCTGATTACAAATATTGTTTACGTATAATAAAAAGAGCAAGGGCCCCAAATTAGAGCCCTGTGGAACTCCCTTCTCCAAGGTGACAGGCTCAGAGACAGTACTACCCAACCTGACGCATTGAGTACGGTCGGTTAGATAATTCTGAAACCAGCAAATGGCGTTATGACCGAAACGAGACACCAACATAACATTAGACATAAGATGAAAAACCTTCAGGTTCAGGTTCTTTATTTGTACCCGTAGGTAGATTTTGTTTGCAGAAAAAGGGACAAGGGATCCATCCTGACACACTCTAAAAACAAACACAAACAACAGACATATCTATAATAAAAGGATAAATAACAAATACACCCTGTTCCGTCAAATCTCAAAATATTTCAAAAACATTTAATAAGAAAAACACAAGTACAAACTCTAGTACAAACATGGACATTCAAAATTCAAAATTAAATACATAAATTGGCATCTGTGTGACACTCCTATGATGTGTTAATTTGTGCAATAGCTGCTGGGATAAAACTGTTTTTATACCACTTCGGTCTACTCTTTGGGACAAGTAACCTCCGGCCCAAAGGAAGAAGCTTAAATTCTGAGTGCAGAGGGTGGGAGTCATCGTCTAATATGGAGCTGGATAACCGCTGTAACTGCCTGAGGTACAGGGTCTCCAGGTTTAGCTGTGGCTCACCAATCAGTCTGCTGGACCACTTGATGATCTGACTCAGAGAGTTTCTGCTCTTTAAAGTCAGGTTACCAAACCATGACATGAATGAAAAAGACAGAATCGACTCGATAAAAGCACGATAAAATATGATCATTGTAAGGGAAACTTCTGTGTAGCAATGCAGTGGGAGTCACCGACTCAGGAAAGAGACACGGGAAGAGCAGGAGCTTTGATGTCAAACACTGATGGTTTATTTAGGAGGTTCGGCCGGAGGATTCACATCACAAGTCACAGCAGCCATGGTCTGACTGCACGGGAGAGTTGCCACGTCAATTCTGAAGAACTCTACCCCAGACTAGTGTTGCACGGTGTACCGATACTTGAAAGGTACCGCGATACCCTGCCGTTAAAAACGGTACGATTCCTCCGTTTCATTAGTGTCGGTACTTTAAGAATGACGGGGACAAGTACTCCGGTGAGAAAGCGCCGTTTTAATAAGAGCCGTGAGTGTTCAGCGCTCTGCTTCCACTCCCTGCGTGCACTGCAGCCGTGCCTGCGGCCAGACCCATGTGTTTAGCTAGTTCAGAGAGAATAATCAACATTGTGCATAACAAGATAGAATCATAACACCTCTATCAGCTGACTCCAACAGGCAGGAACAGGGAGACAGAACACTGAGAGCACAGCAGCCAAGGTTACAGGTGCGTGTGCTCAGTCAGGACAGTTTGAACTGATAAACTGGGTCAAAGTCATGGACCTTGGAAAATATTTCCCCAACAATCATCATGGTTTTGTCAATGTTAAATAGGACAGTTTCCTAAGACAGTACAAACGCTGGTGCCCCCTTTTCACACAGCTTCACATTTTGGATCAGAGCTAAATTTTGAGTCAATAATTGTCCCCAGATATTTGTATGATTGCACTAATTCTACTTTCTGATTCGCGATTGTTAAGACTTCATGTATGTGGGGATGTCTTCTAAAATCAATGATCATATCCTTGGTTTTGCTTATGTTCAGTTGTAGATAGGACTCCTCACACCACCTGACAAAGTCGTCAAAGACAGGGCCGTGGCTGGTCTCATTGTCCTGGAGCCCACTAACAATTACAGAGTCATCTGTATACTTTAAAATAGTCCTATTTTCCCACCTACTTTGACACATATTAGTGTTAATTATAAATAATAGTGGCGAAAGGATACATCCTTGTGGGGTAGCCAGTGGAGGAGCTGACTTGATCAGATAAGGTCCCATTCACGCACACTCTTTGTGTCCTATTGGTTAAAAAATCAAGAATCAAGTCCATAAGATTATTGCTTATTTCAAATTGTTCTAGAAGTCTGCCAATTAAAATATGAGGTTTCCATATTATCCTTCTCCGATAAGATGGAAAAAACAAGCACCAGTGTGATTTTGGTGACAGTACGACTATCTTGGACATAGTTATAGTGGGGGTGCCAAACCAGGCAGCTGCACCACCCTCAGCACTCTAATGGCGCGTTTCCACTGCAGCGGGGTAGCCCCGTTTAAGCGTCCCTAAGCGTCCTCGCTCTGGCCTCGGGCTGCCTCGCTGGCCGGCCCAGGCCGTGGCGCATTTCCATTACAGTTTAGGACCTGGGGTAGCAACGCAGTGTAGGCGGGGCGATCGGCTTTGTTTTTGTTCACATTTCGAGTTGTTCCGTCGAGCTCCCGCTGGATTTGATCATCCCCAATGAGATGTAGGAACGTCGTCACCTCCTCGGTCGACCACGGTGTGCTTTTCTTATTAGACGTAGCCATTTTTGTAGCTCATCCGTTTACAAAATGCTGTTTATAAAAATGCTGCAAGCTTGCTTCTAGATATATATGCGACGCTAGGGATGAACTCGCGCGCAATCTTGTGACGATTCTCTCTGACCAATCAGCAGTCGAGAGTGTTGACGTCACTAGTTCAGCCCTGGCCCTGGTCTGAGGGAACCACGATTTTAAGAGGCCGGAAAAAGAGGGAAAAAGTACCCGCTGGCCGGTACTAGGTGTGAAGTAAAAACTTATTTGCAGCAATGTTGAGCGCATCATCAAATGAGGGAAACTGGATTCGCCTGTCAATACACTGATATTTATTGAGAGACAGACAATTACATACGGCCGGGAGATCATCCTAGTTTCACACTGTCCTTGTGCTCCACCAAGGTAATCTCTGAACCCAAAAGACACAAAACATCTAACCAACACGAGGAGAGGCGGGCTCCCAGAAAGCCCGCGTATAATCAATAGCCGATGCGAGACAATGGTCTGCTTGTCTCAAAGAGATGCTGCCAGGTCAACCCCCCACGGACATAGGAGAAGCGTTTGACCTGTGACCTCAACATCACAGAGGAGTCTCTGACTGACTACAAGCAGATGTTTGCAGTATCACAGATTCTATAAAACAATAAGAAACTCTATAAACAGATCAGATGAAAATATTCTCTTACACTAGGCTATATGGAAACGCCACCAAAAACCGGCCTGGCCGCTTGAGGACGGTTAAGGACGCTTAAACGGGGCTACCCGCTGCAGTGGAAACGCGCCATAAGTGAGGATGTCACGCACTCTAGCCCTGAAGAGTCCATCCCATAGACAACCATTATATAAAACTTAAACGTTGATGAGTTAGAAACTCTAAAAGATATCAAAAAGCTGAATACAAATGTAATAGCTGAATGTTTTGTGACCGTTTCAAAGTAGGAATGAAGTCTGTAGCTGAAAGTCTGCTGAAGGAGCAGCATTTTAAACACGGTGTAGGTAAAAGAGGATTTGAAGGATACTCCCATTGGGTTACATTGTAAAAATAAAAGTTTAAAAAGCGGTATATTTTAAAAAGTATAAATGTCAAAAACAAGAAAAGTGTCCTGAAGGAGCTGAACATTTTAATATTTGAATGGTCTCTAGCTGAAAGTATGCTGAAGTAGTTAGACGGTGAAATCTGGTTGAAATAATCAATCAATCAACAACTTTATTAATCCTGCAAGGGGCAATTGGTTGTGAGCAGTTTATGTCATGTACACAGGCAGGAACATACAGGAAGAAACCACAATAATAAGATGCGGAAGAATAAAGATTTGAAGAACAATAGTTGAACAGCATTTGTACTAATAAGTATGTTGAATAGTAGACTGTGTGTGGCTTCGCCAGTCACAGAATTACATTATTGCACATCATGTGAACAACATCTTGTTCTTTCTTCTTTCTTAATTCTGTGAGCCATGTTCATGCTCAACTCTGACTGCATTTTACACATGTTTGCACACATATCTGCACAGCCCTCCACTTTAAATATAATGTACTGTAGTTTGCCATATATTGCCATATATTCATTGTTCTAAGTGTTTTAGTGTTTTAGCTTTTAAGGTCCTTTGTATATTTTTATTTAAATTTGGTGTAAATACTTATTTTTATTATCTTTATATTTTTTACCTACTATGGCAACTTATTTTCTTAGATTGTTTATGTTCGTACCACCAGACATCAAAGCTAATTCCTTGTATGTGTCAAAGTATCTGGTAATAAACTTGATTGTGATTGTGATGTACGTCTGCTCGTCCTAAAGCCTCTGCTTTGCACTGGTGGTCTCAGGGGGGGTCAGGGGTCAAATCATGTTCAAACTCAACGTCTCTTGGATGTTCCTGCTGTTTTTGGTTTCAATAATGGAACAAAAAACATTTCAGGAAACTTCAATGAAACTGGTTTTTAGAAAACCTGAAGTTTTTAACTAAGATGTGAATTTGAGGTTAACTAATGGATAAGTTCATTGATTGATGTGAATAAGAGGGTTTTAATCAGCCACCGTTTAACATTTTAAAGACTTCATTAGATTGATCTTTGTCATTTTGAATCAGGATATTTATAATAATGATGAAATAATAACTCCAGAGAGGCCAGAGATGCTCCTGCTGTGAAACACACCAAGTGGAGACATGTGGGGAAAAGCTAAAGAGCGTTTGTTGTTTTAATTCGGGGAAGCAGAGATCACAATAAGGTTTGTGTAATGCTGCTTTTACATATAATGTGTTTTGGACTGGGTTTAATTTCATTAATCCATTAACATATGTGTATTTAAGAATAAGAAGTGAATAGTGCTGGGTGGGTTCCTGTCAGCTCTGAGTTCAGTGGGCTGTGTCAGTCTCTTCCTCTTCAGCAGCTGCAGGTGGTTCCTGCTGTAACAGCTCAGAGTCTCTGCAGTCTGACTGAGGGAGGTTTTTGTACGACGACAAATCACTGTGTGAACAGATTAACACTGTTTATGTAGTGGTGACTCTGACAGTAATAAACTGCTGCATCTTCAGCCTTCAGTCCAGTGATGGTCATAGAGAAGTCAGAGCCGCTTCCACTGCCACTAAACCGAGGTTCTGTTCCTGATTCAAGTGTGCTCACATATCTTATCAGGAGCTTTGGAGGCTGTCCAGATTTCTGTTGATACCAGGACAAATTATCATTACTACCCCATCTGTAAACATTGCTACTGGTTTTACAGGTGAGAGTGACGGTGGATCCTGGAGCAGACGTCTCGACTGCAGGCTGAGTCACAGTCACAGTCTGACCGCTGCATCCTGCACACAGAAACAGATCATTGATTTCTCAGCAGAAAGAAAGGAGAGGAAAGGCAGCACATGATGTTTGAAATGTTGCTGAGTGAATGAACCTGTGAAACAGCAGCAGGCCAGCGTCCAGATGAGGATGGTGATGAGAGTCATGGTGCTTTCTGCTGACTGACACATGTGAGTCCTGCAGTGTTGAACTCACAGGACTATAAACCTTCTCAGTTCACTGGAGGATCAGCTGACCATGCAAAGCCTCCTCTCTATGGAAATGATGTCTCTGCTCTCAGCACACTGAAGGCAACGTGGGACACGAAACCAGGAGGAACACTGTCTGGATTTACACCGTCTATCATCTGAATGGAAGAACATATTTATATCAGGAGTGGAGATGAGGATTTGAGTTTGTGTCCACTGTGGTTGGTATGATATGTCTGTTTGTCTGACATTAACATACATACAGAGATTCACTGTAGATCAATAACATGTTTCAGTTCTGTTTCAAATACATTTGTTAATAACTATTATTGAAAAGCCTCGTGTTCATTTAACCGTGTAGAAACTAATATAAAACTGACAAAGTTAGTTGTGTAGAAGACTGTAATGGTTTCTCTGCCAGGTGTAGAAAAGTGATGAGAAATGACATAAATCATCTTAATTCTTCCAGAGATGTAATCCATATCTTTAGAAAAGCTTTGTTGATTTAAAAACTGTATATGTGTCTCTGTTATCAGTGAGATCAGGGAGCTTTCTCAGTGATACATGCTTGTTGACAGTGCAGGAGGTTTTTGTACGGCCACTCAATGAGTTTGTATCACTGTGGTACACTTTTGGTGGAGGAACCAAACTCATCGTTGACTGTAAGTACCAGAGATTTGTATTTTATACAACTATTAGCAAATATATAACTTTCATTAATTATTAAATGAGACTCAAGTTAAAAAAAACTTAGATTCCATTTTTATATTTTTGTATTAAGCTCCTCTTGTAATCTGAAAGGAACCTTTGCAGACTTCTATATTAATTGTTCTTTTCGTACAAATAATTTTTTTGAAGCAAATAACTTGTTTATTTTCTATATTATATTTTATTATCATAACAACTTTATACTAAATGTTTTTATTTATTAAAATGTGTTAACGCGTGACGTCTCCGCCACATTCAGTTTTACATTTGTAGATCACAATATTGTATTTATTTACATTATTTATCTATTGTCTTTTAAAATATCAACTATTTAGTTGAATTCAAGTTAAATACGGATTCATTTAAACTTGTGATTGTATCAGTTAATGCAGCTTGTCGTCGTGTTCACGGTTCATTGATTTGACATGCAGTGAAAAGGAAGTGAAAGAGACAGATGATAAATGTTTGAACTGTTTTCACTTGAGACGTTCAGCTCTGTCAGTTTAAAGAACATCATCACACATGTGAAGATATTCAATCATTATTATCAATGAATCTTTAGCTTGCACACTTTACACAAAGTCAGTCATTCACACTTGAATCATGTGGGTCTGATCCTGAGTGATTTATGAGAGTAACAGCAGCACAACTTATTCTGTTATATTTGATGAAATATAAGGATTCAAGGCTTCAAGGCTTTTCTTGTCATGTGTACATAGCTACAGTGCAGATACTTCAATGAGCATCTTAGGTCACAGGCTCCTCCAACAGAGCAGCACAATAGCACAGATACAATAGAGCAAGGAGAGTCTAGATACAAGTAATTGGAATATGATATATTAGATAAATAATGTGTAAGTTGCAAACAGATGAATGTTATTCTTTTAAAAGACGTACAACACTCAAATGTAAATAAAAAAAGGCAGTGATACCAATGTTTCCACAGAGGTGACTGGTATCGTAAAGTACTGACACAAGGATTTGACAGCAGCAAAATGACAACATCAAAAAAGGACCTTATAATCAAGTGTTCACTCTAATGTCTCCCTTTTCCTCCCCCCTCCCTCCCTGCTCCAGTGGGTGTGCAGCAGCCCACCCTGAGCGTCCTCCCCCCCTCCAGAGAGGAGCTGCAGCAGGGCAGTGCCACCGTGGTGTGTCTGGCCAGCGGGGGCTTCCCCTCCGCCTGGAAGCTGGGCTGGAAGCTGGGGGGCAGCAGCAGCTCCTCAGGGGGGTCCCACAGCCCGGAGGTCCTGGGGAGCGACGGCCGCTACAGCTGGAGCAGCACCCTGAGCCTCTCTGCAGAGAGCTGGAGGGGGGCGGGCTCAGTGAGCTGTGAGGCCAGTCTGAGTGGACAGAGCCCTGTCACTCAAAGCCTGGACCCTGCCCGCTGCTCGGAGTAGAGCATCACTTCCTGTCTGGAGAGGAAGCCGCTGCTTTGCTAGAGATCTTCATGAAGACACACATCTCCTCTGCTCACATGTTGCTGCTGTCTCTGCTCAGTTGTTAGTGTTGCTCTCTAATCCTCACTTCCTGCATATTCTCCTGTTTGTTCATCAGCTCACAATTCAACTGGATTTCATTTGTTTCACTCCAACAGAAACTCATCATTCATCTCAAATGTGGCGTGAGCTTTAAACCATCATTAAATAAAAATGTTGATTAAAATGAGACTGTGTCTTTGTACTTCTTTAATTCATATGTTCATTGTGAGAAAGATGTATTAATACCTTCAGTATGAAACCTCGTATTATATTAATATCCTTTATGATTGTGGGACAATTTATTTAATTTATTTTTATTCTTTTATTCTACTAAATTCATTACAAAAAAGAATTATAATTCTTACACACAAAGATGAACAACATTAGTAGAAGCGGGAGGGCTGAAGCTTATGGGAAGTAGCCCTCCTGTGAATCATCCTAATATAACATTGGCATTATTGCGTCAAAAACGTATAGAAATGAAGGAGTACAAAGAAATAAAGAAAACTAAAGAAAACTGGAGAAAATAAAATATAAAAGTTAGGGTAAGAAAATAATAAATGCATATATATAAGAAAAACTATAGGGTCATTTTCTGCACATGTCAATAGCAGTTTCAACTTCCATTTTTGAAAATGAAAATACTATATATAAATATATACATATGTACACATGTACTTGGCAAATAAATAATGATAATAATAATATATGCATATAAACATTATGAACACTTATTTTTAAGTGACTTTTTTTACATTCATACTGTATGTTCACACTTACACAAAATATACAGATGTTCAAGTGTATAAGTACACAAATACACATGCACTCATATACACCAATACAAATATTGCAAGGACATTTCCAGGGCTGAAATAATAATTCAACCCCATAACGATGAAAATAAATAAGGACAAAATAGATGTAAAGTAATGTAGACCATATTAAATAAATAAACAAACTGAAGGTATTAGTTCTAAAGAAATAATAATAATAAAAAGAAGAAAAATGATTCCGAGAATATCCAATATTTGTAAACTGGAGAAATCTGCAAATAGAATCTTTTTGTATTTAGTTTTGAATTGTTGATGACGAGTGATACTTGAAAGGTCTGGGTGAAGTCCATTGCACGTTCTAACTCCGTTTATGGATCAGCTGTGATGTGATGGTTGTTCTACAGGGCTTGCTACACAACCAGTCAGGATGCCTAGCTGGGTATTTCCTGACTGTGGTTTGGAACTGCTTTTGAATGTTAGGAGGCATTTTGTTATGGAAAATGTTGTGCATAATCAGTACTGTTTTAAGCTTTACTAAGTCAACACATTTTAATAGATTGAGTCTTTTAAATACTAAATCTATTAAAATACACAGTGGAGTGTAAACAACAACATTTTGTGTTTACAGTACTTCAAATGATTTAAATTGTGTTGCGTATGTTTGGACTGCGGTAATATCATTAATTGTTTTGTACAGACATTCATAAAGTTACTGTTAAATATATGTTGATATCAGTGGCTATAGTTCAACATCAATCTAACTTTCCCAGCTCACTCATAAAGAGACTGAATTTAATGACAATAATATAGTTTAAACAGGGTGTTGAAGAGTGTCTGTGAGTGTGTTTCAGCTTTATTTGGGTTCATGGTGGTTCTGCTTGATGACTCTTGTGTTCACTGGACCAGTTCTCCTCCTCTCAGTCTCTTCACCTCTGCAGCTGCAGCAGGACGCTTTGCTTCAGACTGAAGGAGGTTTTTGTACGGCTCTAAATCACTGTGTGAACACGCCTGCACTGTTTATAGCGTGGTAACTCTGACAGTAATAAACTGCTGCATCTTCAGCCTTCAGTCCAGTGATGGTCATAGAGAAGTCAGAGCCGCTTCCACTGCCACTAAACCGAGGTTCTGTTCCTGATTCAAGTGTGCTCACATGTTTTATTAGGAGCTTTGGAGGCTGTCCAGATTTCTGTTGATACCAGGACGTCAATGGCCAATTGCCATCATTGGGAACTCTTTTACAGGTGAGAGTGACGGTGGATCCTGGAGCAGACGTCTCGACTGCAGGCTGAGTCACAGTCACAGTCTGACCGCTGCATCCTGCACACAGAAACAGATCATTGATTTCTCAGCAGAAAGAAAGGAGAGGAAAGGCAGCACATGATGTTTGAAATGTTGCTGAGTGAATGAACCTGTGAAACAGCAGCAGGCCAGCGTCCAGATGAGGATGGTGATGAGAGTCATGGTGCTTTCTGCTGACTGACACATGTGAGTCCTGCAGTGTTGAACTCACAGGACTATAAACCTTCTCAGTTCACTGGAGGATCAGCTGACCATGCAAAGCCTCCTCTCTATGGAAATGATGTCTCTGCTCTCAGCACACTGAAGGCAACGTGGGACACGAAACCAGGAGGAACACTGTCTGGATTTTCACCGTCTATCATCTGAATGGAAGAACATATTTATATCAGGAGTGGAGATGAGGATTTGAGTTTGTGTCCACTGTGGTTGGTATGATATGTCTGTTTGTCTGACATTAACATACATACAGAGATTCACTGTAGATCAATAACATGTTTCAGTTCTGTTTCAAATACCTTTGTTAATAACTATTATTGAAAAGCCTCGTGTTCATTTAACCGTGTAGAAACTAATATAAAACTGACAAAGTTAGTTGTGTAGAAGACTGTAATGGTTTCTCTGCCAGGTGTAGAAAAGTGATGAGAAATGACATAATTCTTCCAGAGATGTAATCCATATCTTTAGAAAAGCTTTGTTGATTTAAAAACTGTATATGTGTCTCTGTTATCAGTGAGATCAGGGAGCTTTCTCAGTGCTACATGCTTGCTGACAGTGCAGGAGGTTTTTGTACGGCCACTCAATGAGTTTGTATCACTGTGGTACACTTTTGGTGGAGGAACCAAACTCATCGTTCACTGTAAGTACCAGAGATTTGTATTTTCTAACACAGAAAACATTACATTTACTTTTACATCAGAATTTGATAAATCAAGACATTATTTTGGATAATTTAAATTATGTTGATATTTTTTAAATCTATAAAGCTTGTCTGAAGAATTTAAAAACATTAAGCGAAGTTAGTTTTATTGTAATATTAAAGAAGATGTTACGGTGAATTATATGTACGTTTTACTTTTCTTTTCTAATAAGATATAAAAACATTTTTAGCTCACAATTGACCAAAGAACAGCTGCTCTGTCATAACATCTAATTGTGATTTACTTTTTAATTGTTATATATTTTAACATTCAACAAGTGTTTCATATAAAATGTGCTGAGGATCCGTTAAAACACATTAAAGTGTGTTTTTGTACATTCAGAGTCGCTGCAGGGTGCGTTCACAGTCCGTTAGTTTAAAAGAGTTCAAAGGAAGTGAAACAAACAGATGACAAAGTCTTCAACTGTATGAGATGTTACTTTTAGTTTTTCTGAACAGTAAATGATTTCAGAGATTAGTTATTCATTCTGAAACATTGTAAAGCAGAGATAAAGCTTTTCATATAATGATCATTACATGAACACCTTCATTACGTTGCTTACTTTCATGTAACTCTTCAGGAGTTTTGATGAGTGCCAAAGAAGAAGATTCATTATTTTAAATGCCAGAATGATATAAAGTATCACCGTTTGATTTTATGAATGAAACCCTCGTGTTCTCCCATGCCTCAGCTCCTCTTGTGATCACAGCTCATAGTCACAGCTGACCCCCACTTTCTCTGTCCTGTACCTTCAATGTATAATTCTTGTTCTGATGAGAGCTACAGAATAACACTCTGACTCCAAACGTCAAGTTTAACATTTTATTCTATTTATTAAACCCTCATTTCCTTCCTCATTCTGTTTGTTCTGGCACTATTTGAATGTTTTTAAAATATGTTTTATTGTTTTACGTCCTACATATTTGTACGTTGCATTGTTGGAGGAGCCTTGGGCTTTTCATTGCCTTATCTACATCGCCTATGTGCAATATGTGCAATATGTATATATGCCGTTAATACCTGTGCAATATATACCTGGCTGCTAAATCCTCAGAACTGTTACAGGAGGTATATTTTGTAAATTGTGTAACTTTTTATTTCATTTTTTATTATATTATAACTTTTTTTTACTTGAATACTTTTGTATGCATGCTTCTACGTAACATGAAGCTGTCTCTGGCTCTTTTCTGCTGTAACAGCGTGAATGTCCCCTCTGAGGGACTACTAAAGGTATTCTGACTCTGGTTCTGATTCACTGCAGCTACTGTGCATATGACAGTAAAGCCTCTGAATGTTTGAATGTGTCCTGTATGGACTCTGTCTCACAGCGTCTGATCATCAGGAGCTTTAATGTTTGTAGAGGAAAGTGAAGCTTTGTGTGGCCGAGAACAACACTGCTGTAAAGTGTTGGACAGCAGCAACTTAGAGAGTGATGTGTGAAGCTCAGCAGAGATGAGAGTGTGCTTAGTAACTGTCATGTTGATGATTCAGGATGTTCCTAATAAAGCTTTCTCTGATAAATAACATGATGAAGTGTTTGGTGTTTTATTTAAAGTAGTAATACATTAAAAGGTTTTATAACATTCTGCACTTCTATCAGCAGAACAAGATAAAGCTTTGGATTAGTTTAGAACATTATTTAAGTTTCATATCTATAACATTTTCAATGAAAGTGACTTAGTAGTGAAGAAAATTATATTAAACCGTTTTATCGTGATTAAGTATTTGATGCTAACGTGAACTTAATTTTTAGTGAGGCTGAGAGGACGGCTCAAATATAATATCAGGCATAGATTTTTCTCCAGGCTAAGAGTAGAGTCCTTTATTTCTAAGCATTGTTTAATTCAACATATTAGTATGAATAGTTAGTGTTTGGTGAAGTTCCTCTCTACTCAGCGTGCAGTGGTCTGTGTCAGAGATTACTTTATGTTATGCAGGTGTTAGTAGAGATATGTTTACATTTAATTTGATGTCAGTGGCGAACAATAATCTAACCATCCCAGTTTAGTCATCAAGAACTGAAGAGAGTCAGCTTTATTTGGATTCATGGTGGTTCTGCTTGATGACTCTTGTGTTCACTGGACCAGTTCTCCTCCTCTCAGTCTCTTCACCTGCAGCTGCAGCAGGACGCTTTACTTGAGACTGAAGGAGGTTTTTGTACGGCTCTAAATCACTGTGTGAACGTGAAACCGGTGTGAGCACCCAGACAATAGTAATCTCCTGCATCAACATCCTTAACGTTACTGATGGTTAAAGTGTACTGAGCACCAGATCTAGTACCACTGAATCTAGGCTCAGTTCCAGAGAACAGAGATGATGATGAGTATATAAGAAGTTTAGGAGCCTGTCCAGGTTTCTGAAGATACCAACTGAGATCAGCACCAATATCTGAGCTCCCTGTAGCGCTGATGGTCACAGTCCCTCCAGCACTAACAGACTTGGATGAGTCAGTCTGAGTCAGGAACTTGTTGGCAGAAGACTCTGAAATGAGAAGTGAAATGTTAGATAACCAACAACATGGAGCAGCAGTTTAAATGATAATAGAAAGAGTTAAAGACAAAGCACATTGGATGCAAACATGAAAAGAAAAGACACACATTGAACCACACATACATTACTCCTATCATTTCAGATGATACATTTTCAAAGTCTCTCACCCTGACACAGAAAGCCCAACATGACAAGCAGAGTTACTGACAACATGATCTCCAGTTCTCAGGATGAGTGCAGGAACACGGTTCAGACTCTACGTGACTCAAGACCTTAAAACTGTGAGGAGCAGTGAAGCATTACAATCATGCAAATGACATGTCACACGTCACACAGACACCTGTCCTTGAGGAACCAAAATGCAGTTGAGGTGAGTTTTAGTTACGGTTTAACATCTCTTGAACATCATTTGGTCATTCAGAGTCACTCTGAAATGTGAGGGTAATGCTCTTCTAGGTACTTTCTTTTATTTGCAAACATCTTTCCTTGTTTCCACTTCTTTCTGAAGTATCTCATGAACAGTTTAACAGTTCCCCCGCTGGCAAATCGATCTACATTGAACTCAATATCCACTGAGTGTTTGATTCTCTAGGATGTCCCTTCTTGTTATCAAATCCACTGAATAGAGACACAGCATGCCATGCAACAGAGAGACATCTAATATCTAACAGGTCCGTCAAGACTGGATGATTTTACCTCAATGAGGGGCCACATAGAGAAATACATACAAAGGGCTGGGCCACTCACTAGAGGTGAGGTATTTTGCCTCATAAATTAAGTTATAAGTTAAATCAATCAAATGTAGGTAAATCATGCTTGTTACCTGAATATGATTTAAGTAAAAAAGCTCACAGCTCTCCATAGGGTTTCATTAATTTTGTTATAACAAGTGTTGGCAGCTCATCCCTTAAAACAGGAGCCTCAGATTGCTTAAGATAAGGGGAAATATTAAGTATATATTTCAAGCTTGTTATGCAAATAAGTTATTGTGCTTTTTTTTATCAACTAAGATTTGTTAGAAAATGTTTTCAACTTAAATGTATTTGAAAAGTGGGTTTATTACCACATGAATACTACTATGTAATATAAGTCAACATATATATTTAAGAAGTATATTATAAGACAAGCTGAAGTTTCAGGTGTGGGCCATATTCCATTATACTTTTGAATCGGCAAATAAAGAAAGTACAAGACACCCCTGATCTATGCATTTAATGTATTGCCTGGTTAATAAATGTGCAACACAGTACTAGTCACATAGTGTCACACTGTAGATCCTGTTTTACATTAATCTCTCATCAGAGATGGCCTTTTTTTCTGAGTGACTATGTATATAATTGAACATCTGTATTAGGAAAGGGGAACATTCGAGTTTCACTTCCCCTCTGACTGGGGCTCATGTAGTTTCTGTGCGTCTGTGCCGGTGGTGCGTATCAGAACCTCAGGTCAGGTCACAGCTCAGCACTCTGTACGCTGTTTCATACGAGGGAGGTTCTTGTTTGACTATGAGGCCGACATTAGCTCCCATACAGCAGTCACTTCATGCATCTTCAGCTCTTGGTGGTGGGAGTGACTTTCATTTCAAATCAACTACAGCTCAGAGACAGAGAAATAAAACATAGCTACTGAATGCAAACTATTTTATATGAAGAACAGTTTGAACATTAAACTAAAATAACCCTATTTCTGTAAAGGCTGGTTAATGCACTCTCTGTAGACTCAAATCAGTATCTCACCCTGGATGTAGACTACCAGTACCAGCAGTAAAACCAGCAATAACCTTATTTAAAAACTTGATAATTGTGCATTAAGGCCAACAAATCTTCTCTGAGAGTTGTCTGTGTTACATCTGCATGAAACAACAACAATGCTGCCCTCTTGAGTCGACATAGGAGTATGTAGAGACATTTTAATCTTTCACATCATGCACTGAATCTGAGATACAGTGACATAAAAGTCCCTTCTTTATCGGAGCAAAGTTCTCTTGTGAGGCTTTATCGCTTTGTAGTCGCCCTGTATAACAATCTAGAGTCTGTCTGGGTCTCTTTGTAGTAGTTTTGCCTCTTTATGAAGTAATTGAGCACTTCTTTGTGGCGTCATGCCTCTTTCTCATCATTATGCAGTTCTTTGTGGACTTGTTGCGTCTATTTTCTCCTCTCTCTTTGTTCACTTAGTCTCTAACTTGCATTGTGCATCTCTTTCCATGGTTTTGTAAAAAAATAAATAATAATTTAACCAGATGAAAACATTGAGACAAAATATCATTTACAATTCTGACCTGGCCAAGAAGGCAGCAACGTTACACGTTCTTACACATAACACAGACATTTAAAATACAGAGAACACAACTCAGTAAACAAAAGACGAAAAGCAGTCACTACATTGTGCACATTTGGGACAGTAAGAAAGGTGCACTACTTATTACTGCAAGAGCAGCTGGTGGTAAGGACCTCATACAACTTCAATTTAAAACAGGCTATAGGGACAAGAGCCATCAGTTTGAGGCTTGATTGAAGGTCATTCCAAGACCAAGGACCATAATAAAAAAGACTCCTTTTTCCAGCCTCAGTCCGCACGACAGGAACCTGGAACCGTATCCAGGCACTGGGTCTGAGGTTGTAAGAGTCACAAACTGGAGCAAATCTGGCACATATATACAGTGGAAGCTTACCTAAAATGGCTTCATACATTAATAAAAACCAGTGCTGCATCCTACCCATACTAAGTGAGGACCATCCAGTTAGGCTATACAGTGTGCAATGATGAGTCCTATAGGGTGCATTTGATATGTATCGCAGTGCAGCATGGTAGAGTGGGTCATGTTTGGCCAAAACAGTGGGACAGGCAAATCTATAGATTGTATCACCGTAGTCACGCTGGGACAGGAATAAGCCAGAGACCAACCTTTTACGGGAAGATGTTGAAAAACAACGTTTAAGTCTGTAAAGGAAGCCAAGAGTGAATTTCAATTTCTTAGTTAGAACTTCAATGTGGTGTTTAAAGTTTAGATTTCTGTCCAACTAAAAGCCCAGATATTTGTATGTATCAACAAACTCAACAGAGCAAGAGTGTCAATGGAGAGGCAAGAGGATGCTGACTTGGGAGCAAAAAGCATTGCTTTGGTTTTCTGGAGACACTGCATCACTTGTCTGTGGTGCTTAGGCTAGAAGCCAGCGTTCTCACAATCATAAATCATTTGTGACCGACAGTTGCCCGGTCATAAACTGGAAATATCAACATATGACTGCATTAGCACATTCCTTAAGGCAGATAACAGAGTCAGGGACAGGGTTGGTCATCAACGTCAACAGGCAAAAAGGTTAAATATCTTAGGAGTAAGACAGAATTATTCTCTAACACTACCCAACCTGACGCATTGAGTACGGTCAGTTAGATAACTCTGAAACCAGCAAATGGTGTTATGACCGAAACGAGACACCAACATAACATTAGACAGAAGATGAAAAACCTTCTCAGATAAGATGGAAAGAACAAACAATTTTGGTGACAGTGCAACTATCTTGGACAAAGTTATAGTGGGGGTGCCAAATCCGGCAGCACCAACACCTGGTCTGCCACATGTGGAAGCCCGTCTTTAGTTTCTCACCTGCTGAGCCCAGAGTAAAATGCTTTAGTGTGCACAAACTAGAGGGGGACAACAAACACCAGTGTTAGGTTTCCCGAGAAGTGACTGGAGATGAGAACCCGCTATGCAAGCACTACAACTGAGACTGTGGTGAAGTGTCAAAAAGGCTTTATTTTGTCCACGACACTGACAAGGAGTTGACGAAGCACACATAGAGGGAAGACGTGGAGCTGGGCTGCTCAGGAGGGAAGGCTGGACGTGGCAGGCAGAGCGGCTGGAGTATGTGGATCTGGAACAGGAAAAACAAGCAGGATTAGGAAATTATCTCCCTTCACTAGGAGCATCAAAAAGTCACTAGGAAAAAACACTAGTAGGCCTGGACGATAGTTTACCACTGAAGAATAAACGAAGAACTGGCGCAGTCTGAAGATGGGAACCAGGGTTTTAAGCAGGTGCAGGTGAGTAGTGGCAATCAGTGAGATGAGCAGCAGCTGAGGAGGTGAGTTGGCGGGAATCGGAATGTAGGTAGCCACGCCCAGCCAGGGAGACAGACACAATAGAGGCTTCTCAATACTCAAATTTCCCCTCCTCGACTCCCCTCCTCGGTTCCCCTCCTCGAGACTTAGACCCGCCCACAGGAGATGCGAGCGGAGGACCGAGGAGGGGAAGCAGCAGACGTTTAAAGAAATGAGAACTCCTCTCCTCTGAGCGGTCATTTTAAAGAGACGTCCGTTCATTATTACGTGGCAACAGCTGCATCAGCTGTCGAGTGTTTTGTCATAGTGCTGTATCTCTGTTAGATCAGCTGAACATTGTTCCCCCACATATTTACTTTGAATTCATTGAGAGTGCGGTATAATGAGACAATAACAGGCTACAGATGCGGACACACACACACACACATATTTATATAAATATATACAATTTAAAGTATGCGAGCACTCTCATAATAACGTAACACAATCAGAGACTGGATATATCCCCCCCTCTCTCTGGTCGCTGAAATGGGGAATTGAAATTACGGGCCAAAAGTTGTATTTACAAGTAGGCCTATTAAAAGTAAGCAGAGGACACCAAACCAACTGAGACCCGTCTGTCCGCCGCATTTACGCACTGTACAACACACACACCTACACACTGTACCACACACACCTACAGCTCCTAAAGCATAAGCCGTTGTGTATTGTATTATGTGAAGCAATGGTCTTAGAAAAATATCGACTCTTTGTTTGTAGATATCTACTAAACTAAAGCAAATAAAGAGTAGGCCTGTTATACTGAGTGATATATATTATACACACTGCTCTGCTTTCTGCATGGACCTTACAGCTGTTCTCTCTGGAAACATCGCGACGCGATGAAAGCAGTTTCTAAAATAATATCCAGGGGATGCATGCATAGCTGTCATTGGCTGAGATAAGTCCGGCCGTGCGTCACGCCTCCACCGTTCCCGGAAATGCATCCGTGGAGGAGCCGTGGAGGAACCATCAGTGTATCCTCGGGTAGGGCTCCTCCAGAGAGCCTCCTCGACGCTCGATCCTCGGTGTGCATTTAGAGAAATGAGATGTCCTTCAAAATGGCGCGCTGAATTTCATTTCCGGATCACTACCGGAGGACCGAGGAGTCGAGGAGGGGAAATTTGAGTATTGAGAAGCCTCTATAGACAAACCAAGCCCCCAGGAAGTGCGCCGGACTCAGATGAAAATATTCGTGCTGTTCAAACGGCGGTACTACACTTCCGTTTGGTTGCCAGGCCCGGAAACACTTTTTCCCATTGACTTACATGGGGAAAGAGTGGTCTGTAACTCGTTGAATAATTTTGTTTAACCTAAATAAACTACCCAGTATTAACAATTGTATAGCCCTTATTAAAAACATTCTTTCCTCAAGTTGTAAAAATGTGCTAATAACGTTATTATGAGAGTTATTTCCCTCTGCATTATGAACGCGCATCTAACCCACGGGACCGCGCCGCCCGGCACGTTCATGTTACGTGTCCCGACCAATCAGAGCACACTGTGCTCACAGGGCGGGTGGGGCTGGAGCTATTGGAGCAACAACGAGCCGTTAAAGGCAGAGAGTGAAATTCAGTGAATACACGTAGTTTACAGAGATGCTGTATGAGAAACCAATGTGAGTTGCGTTTATCTTTACCCATGGATAAGAACGGATCCATATCGTCTTACTGCCATCCCACGGAGCTGTAATAATGGATATATTGCACATGTTTGCTGTAATTCATTATCATACTACTTGGGCTGTATGATTAAATCTTGTACCGTAAATGTTGTATTAAATAAAGTTAATATTACCGACATTATTAACGTCCCTGTAGCTTCGTATTGCACTAAGAAGCTTATTGCACTGTATATAAATAGGCTATATATAAATATATATATATATATATATATATACAGTGCAATAATTATTTCATGCTAAATGAAGCTCTGTTGGATATCACTAGATCCTGTTACAGCGTAATATAAGTACATAACGATTGATGTGTACATTAGCATCATTACTAGCTAGCCGCTAGCTGCTAACGGTTCATATCAAATCCATGATAACAACAATCCATTACCATGCTGTCATGAACGCGCGGTGCTGTTACGTGTACGCAAACTGACGTGCTTGATGTGAACGAGCATTTTGGTTAAAGTTGCGCATGCTCTATGAGTGCACATACGGGTACTTCTCAGGCATGCTGGGTAATCTGTGACGTTTCACTCTCTCAAAAGTTGGGCCATTTTATCATCATGCGCTAATGAGCAACTCTCATAGGAATGAATGAGGCCCCGCCTCCCACGCTGTATCCAGTTCTTATTATACATCCATGAGACAAACAGACAAAACAAACACAGACAGGGGAAAAAGAAGGAGGAAGTACTGCAGATCCTCACAACCAGTGTGATTTTGGTGGGAGTATGACCACCCTTGAAATTAAATATAATTCACTGTAGTTTGCCATATATTGTCATATATTCATTGTTCTAAGTGTTTTAGTTTTTTAGCTTTTCAGGTCTTTTAAATGTATATTTGGTGTAAATACTTCTTTATATTATCTTTATATTTTTTTAACTTGTTTTCTTAGATTGTTTATGTTCGTACCACCAGACACTAAAGCTAATTCCTTGTATGTGTCAAAGTATCTGGTAATAAACTTGATTGTGATTGTGATGTACGTCTGCTCGTCCTAAAGCCTCTGCTTTGCACTGGTGGTCTCAGGGGGGGTCAGGGGTCAAATCATGTTCAAACTCAACGTCTCTTGGATGTTCCTGCTGTTTTTGGTTTCAATAATGGAACAAAAAAACATTTCAGGAAACTTCTATTAAACTGGTTTTTAGAAAACCTGAAGTTTTTAACTAAGATGTGAATTTGAGGTTAACTAATGGATAAGTTCATTGATTGATGTGAATAAGAGGGTTTTAATCAGCCACCGTTTAACATTTTAAAGACTTCATTAGATTGATCTTTGTCATTTTGAATCAGGATCTTTATAATAATGATGAAATAATAACTCCAGAGAGGCCAGAGATGCTCCTGCTGTGAAACACACCGAGTGGAGACATGTGGGGAAAAGCTAAAGAGCGTTTGTTGTTTTAATTCGGGGAAGCAGAGATCACAATAAGGTTTGTGTGTAATGCTGCTTTTACATATAATGTGTTTCGGACTGGGTTTAATCTCATTAATTCATTAACATATGTATATTTAAGAATAAGAAGTGAATAGTGCTGGGTGGGTTCCTGTCAGCTCTGAGTTCAGTGGGCTGTGTCAGTCTCTTCCTCTTCAGCAGCTGCAGGTGGTTCCTGCTGTAACAGCTCAGAGTCTCTGCAGTCTGACTGAGGGAGGTTTTTGTACGACGACAAATCACTGTGTGAACACGTAACTACTGTGGTAACTCTGACAGTAATAAACTGCTGCATCTTCAGCCTTCAGTCCAGTGATGGTCATAGAGAAGTCAGAGCCGCTTCCACTGCCACTAAACCGAGGTTCTGTTCCTGATAATAGTGTGCTCGTATATCTTATCAGGAGCTTTGGAGGCTGTCCAGATTTCTGTTGATACCAGGACATACAATTAACATTAGGAATATCTCTGCTGGTTTTACAGGTGAGAGTGACGGTGGATCCTGGAGCAGACGTCTCGACTGCAGGCTGAGTCACAGTCACAGTCTGACCGCTGCATCCTGCACACAGAAACAGATCATTGATTTCTCAGCAGAAAGAAAGGAGAGGAAAGGCAGCACATGATGTTTGAAATGTTGCTGAGTGAATGAACCTGTGAAACAGCAGCAGGCCAGCGTCCAGATGAGGATGGTGATGAGAGTCATGGTGCTTTCTGCTGACTGACACATGTGAGTCCTGCAGTGTTGAACTCACAGGACTATAAACCTTCTCAGTTCACTGGAGGATCAGCTGACCATGCAAAGCCTCCTCTCTATGGAAATGATGTCTCTGCTCTCAGCACACTGAAGGCAACGTGGGACACGAAACCAGGAGGAACACTGTCTGGATTTACACCGTCTATCATCTGAATGGAAGAACATATTTATATCAGGAGTGGAGATGAGGATTTGAGTTTGTGTCCACTGTGGTTGGTATGATATGTCTGTTTGTCTGACATTAACATACATACAGAGATTCACTGTAGATCAATAACATGTTTCAGTTCTGATTCAAATACATTTGTTAATAACTATTATTGAAAAGCCTCGTGTTCATTTAACCGTGTAGAAACTAATATAAAACTGACAGAGTTAGTTGTGTAGAAGACTGTAATGGTTTCTCTGCCAGGTGTAGAAAAGTGATGAGAAATGACATAAATCATCTTAATTCTTCCAGATATGTAATCCATATCTTTAGAAAAGCTTTGTTGATTTAAAAACTGTATATGTGTCTCTGTTATCAGTGAGATCAGGGAGCTTTCTCAGTGCTACATGCTTGCTGACAGTGCAGGAGGTTTTTGTACGGCCACTCAATGAGTTTGTATCACTGTGGTACACTTTTGGTGGAGGAACCAAACTCATCGTTCACTGTAAGTACCAGAGATTTGTATTTTCTAACACAGAAAACATTACATTTACTTTTACATCAGAATTTGATAAATCAAGACATTATTTTGGATAATTTACATTATGTTGATATTTTTTAAATCTATAAAGCTTGGCTGAAGAATTGAAAAACATTAAGGAAAGTTAGTTTTATTGTAATATTAAAGAAGATGTTACGGTGAATTATATGTACGTTTTACTTTTCTTTTCTAATAAGATATAAAAACATTTTTAGCTCACAATTGACCAAAGAACAGCTGCTCTGTCATAACATCTAATTGTGATTTACTTTTTAATTGTTATACATTTTAACATTCAACAAGTGTTTCATATAAAATCTGCTGAGGATCCGTTAAAACACATAAAAGTGTGTTTTTGTACGTTCAGAGTCGCTGCAGGGTGCGTTCACAGTCCGTTAGTTTAAAAGAGTTCAAAGGAAGTGAAACAAACAGATGACAAAGTCTTCAACTGTATGAGATGTTACTTTTTGTTTTTCTGAACAGTAAATGATTTCAGAGATGAGTTATTCATTCTGAAACATTGTAAAGCAGAGATAAAGCTTTTCATATAATGATCATTACATGAACACCTTCATTACGTTGCTTACTTTCATGTAACTCTTCAGGAGTTTTGATGAGTGCCAAAGAAGAAGATTCATTATTTTAAATGCCAGAATGATATAAAGTATCACCGTTTGATTTTATGAATGAAACCCTCGTGTTCTCCCATGCCTCAGCTCCTCTTGTGATCACAGCTCATGCTCACAGCTGACCCCCACTTTCTCTGTCCTGTACCTTCAATGTATAATTCTTGTTCTGATGAGAGCTACAGAATAACACTCTGACTCCAAACGTCAAGTTTAACATTTTATTTTATTTATTAAACCCTCATTTCCTTCCTCATTCTGTTTGTTCTGGAACTATTTGAATGTTTTTAAAATATGTTTTATTGTTTTATGTCCTACATATTTGTATGTTGCATTGTTGGAGGAGCCTTGGGCTTTTCATTGCCTTATCTACATCGCCTATGTGCAATATGTGCTATATGTGCAATATGTGCAATATATACCTGGCTGCTAAATCCTCAGAACTGTTACAGGATGTGTATTTTGTAAATTGTGTAACTTTTTATTATAACTTTTTTTTAGTTGAATACTTTTGTATGCATGCTTCTACGTAACATGAAGCTGTCTCTGGCTCTTTTCTGCTGTAACAGCGTGAATGTCCCCTCTGAGGGACTACTAAAGGTATTCTGACTCTGGTTCTGATTCACTGCAGCTACTGTGCATATGACAGTAAAGCCTTTGAATGTTTGAATGTGTCCTGTATGGACTCTGTCTCACAGCGTCTGTCCCTCAGTGGAAGTTCATCTGCTCCTTGTGTCTCTCTCCCCTGCAGCGGGCTCCATGCTCAGGCCCTCCGTCTCTCTGCTGGCCCCCTCCTCCTCTGAGCAGCTCTCTGGGGGCTCGCTCACGCTGGCCTGCCTGCTGACCGGCTACTCTCCTCAGGGAGCCGTGGTGAGCTGGGAGGTGGACGGCACACAGGTGACAGAGGGGGTCCTGAGCAGCTCGGAGGAGGAGAAGAGCGGACGCTACAGCAGCAGCAGCAGCCTGAGCCTGAGCCAGGAGAGCTGGATGTCAGGAGAGCTGTACTCCTGCAAGGTCCTCCATCATGCCCACAGCCAGACCCAGTCCCTCCACAGGAGCCAGTGTGGGGGCTAGAGGGGCCGCTGGAGCCCAGGAGAACACATGCTGCTCTGATCATCAGGAGCTTTAATGTTTGTAGAGGAAAGTGAAGCTTTGTGTGGCCGAGAACAACACTGCTGTAAAGTGTTGGACAGCAGCAACTTAGAGAGTGATGTGTGAAGCTCAGCAGAGATGAGAGTGTGCTTAGTAACTGTCTTGTTGATGATTCAGGATGTTCCTAATAAAGCTTTCTCTGATAAATAACATGATGAAGTGTTTGGTGTTTTATTTAAAGTAGTAAGACATTAAAAGGTTTTATAACTTTCTGCACTTCTATCAGCAGAACAAGATAAAGCTTTGGATATTTATTTTTTAAGTGGCAATGAAATTGACCTGGTGGTGAAGGAAAGTTACTACACTGTTTTAACGTGATTAAGAATTTGATCCTAATGTGAACTTGATTTTTAGTGAGGCAGAAAGTTTATGGCTCATAAATAAGATCAGCCTTTAATCTGAGCTGAGAGTAGATTTTTAGATTTTTAAGAATATATATTTTCAACATAATGTGAATATGGAGTTAGTGTTTGGTGAAGTTCCTGTCAGCTCAATGTTCAGGGTGACAATAATATAGTTTAAACAGGGTGTTGAAGAGTGTCTGTGAGTGTGTTTCAGCTTTATTTGGGTTCATGGTGGTTCTGCTTGATGACTCTTGTGTTCACTGGACCAGTTCTCCTCCTCTCAGTCTCTGTAGCTGCAGCAGGACGCTTTACTTGAGACTGAAGGAGGTTTTTGTACGGCTCTAAATCACTGTGTGAACGTGCTATCACCATGGTAGCCAAGACAATAGTAATCTCCTGCATCAACATCCTTAACGTTACTGATGGTTAAAGTGTACTGAGCACCAGATCTAGTACCACTGAATCTAGGCTCAGTTCCAGAGAACAGAGATGATGATGAGTATATAAGAAGTTTAGGAGCCTGTCCAGGTTTCTGAAGATACCAACTGAGATCAGCACCAATATCTGAGCTCCCTGTAGCGCTGATGGTCACAGTCCCTCCAGCACTAACAGACTTGGATGAGTCAGTCTGAGTCAGGAAATTGTTGGCAGAAGACTCTGAAATGAGAAGTGAAATGTTAGATAACCAACAACATGGAGCAGCAGTTTAAATGATAATAGAAAGAGTTAAAGACAAAGCACATTGGATGCAAACATGAAAAGAAAAGACACACATTGAACCACACATACATTACTCCTATCATTTCAGATGATACATTTTCAAAGTCTCTCACCCTGACACAGAAAGCCCAACATGACAAGCAGAGTTACTGACAACATGATCTCCAGTTCTCAGGATGAGTGCAGGAACACGGTTCAGACTCTACGTGACTCAAGCCCTTAAAACTGTGAGGAGCAGTGAAGCATTACAATCGTGCAAATGACATGTCACACGTCAAACAGACACCTGTCCTTGAGGAACCAAAATGCAGTTGAGGTGAGTTTTAGTCACGGTTTAACATCTCTTGAACATCATTTGGTCATTCAGAGTCACTCTGAAATGTGAGGGTAATGCTCTTCTAGGTACTTTCTTTTCTCTGCAAACATCTTTCCTTGTTTCCACTTCTTTCTGAAGTATCTCATGAACAGTTTAACAGTTCCCCCGCTGGCAAATCGATCTACATTGAACTCAATATCCACTGAGTGTTTGATTCACTAGGATGTCCCTTCTTGTTATCAAATCCACTGAATAGAGACACAGCATGCCATGCAACAGAGAGACATCTAATATCTAACAGGTCTGTCAAGACTGGATGATTTTACCTCAATGAGGGGCCACATAGAGAAACACATACAAAGGGCTGGGCCACTCACTAGAGGTGAGGTATTTCGCCTCATAAATTAAGTTATAAGTTAAATCAATCAAATGTAAATCATGCTTGTTACCTGAATATGATTTAAGTAAAAAAGCTCACAGCTCTCCATAGGGTTTCATTGATTTTGTTATAAAAAGTGTTGGCAGCTCATCCCTTAAAACAGAAGCCTCAGATTGCTTAAGATAAGGGGAAATATGAAGTATATATTTCAAGCTTGTTATGCAAATAAGTTATTGGGCTTTTTTTATCAACTAAGATTTGTTAGAAAATGTTTTCAACTTAAATGTATTTGAAAAGTGGGTTTATTACCACATGAATACTACTATGTAATATAAGTCAACATATATATTTAAGAAGTATATTATAAGACAAGATGAAGTTTCAGGTGTGGGCCATATTCCATTATACTTTTGAATCGGCAAATAAAAAATGTACAAGACACCCCTGATCTATGCATTTAATGTATTGCCTGGTTAATAAATGTGAAACACAGTACTAGTCACATAGTGTCACACTGTAGATCCTGTTTTACATTAATCTCTCATTAGAGATGGCCTTTTTTTCTTAGTGACTATGTATATAATTGAACATCTGTATTAGGAAAGGGGAACATTTGAGTTTCACTTCCCCTCTGACTGGGGCTCATGTAGTTTCTGTGCGTCTGTGCCGGTGGTGCGTATCAGAACCTCAGGTCAGGTCACAGCTCAGCACTCTGTACGCTGTTTCATACGAGGGAGGTTCTTGTTTGACTATGAGGCCGACATTAGCTCCCATACAGCAGTCACTTCATGCATCTTCAGCTCTTGGAGGTGGGAGTGACTTTCATTTCAAATCCACCACAGCTCAGAGACAGAGAAATAAAACATAGCTACTGAATGCAAACTATTTTATATGAAGAACAGTTTGAACATTAAACTAAAATAACCCTATTTATGTAAAGGCTGGTTAATGCACTCTCTGTAGACTCAAATCGGTATCTCACCCTGGATGTATACTACCAGTACCAGCAGTAAAAACAGCAATAACCTTATTTAAAAACTGGATAATTGTGCATTAAGGCCAACAAATCTTCTCTTAGAGTTGTCTGTGTTACATCTGCATGAAAAACAACAATGCTGCCCTCTTGTGTCGAAATAGGAGTATGTAAAGACATTTGAATCTTTCACATCATGCATAGAATCTGAGATACAGTGACATAAAAGTCCCTTCTTTATCGGAGCAAAGTTCTCTTGTGAGTCTTTATCGCTTTGCAGTCGCCCTGTATAACAATCTAGAGTCTGTCTGGGTCTCTTTGTAGTTGTTTTGCCTCTTTATGAAGTAATTTAGCACTTCTTTGTGGCGTCATGCCTCTTTCTCATCATTATGCATTTCTTTGTGGACTTGTTGCGTCTATTTTCTCCTCTCTCTTTGTTCACTTAGTCTCGAAGTTGCATTGTGCATCTCTTTCCATGGCTTTATAAAAAAAAAAATTATTATAATTTAACCAGATGAAAACATTGAGACAAAATCTCATTTACAATGCTGACCTGGCCAAGAAGGCAAAATCTGGCACATATATACAGTGGAAGCTTACCTAAAATGGCTTCATAAATTAATAAAAACCAGTGCTGCATCCCACGCATACTAAGTGAGGACCATCCAGTTAGGCTATAGCGTGCAATGATGAGTCTTATAGGGTGCATTTGATATGTATTGCAGTGCAGCATGGTAGAGGGGGTCAAGTTTGGCCAAAACAGTGGGATAGGCAAATCTATAGATTGTTTCACCGTAGTCAAGCTGAGACAGGAATAAGCCAGAGACCAACCTTTTACGGGAAGATGTTGAAAAACAACGTTTAAGTCTGTAAAGGAAGCCAAGAGTGAATTTCAATTTCTTAGTTAGAACTTCAATGTGGTGTTTAAAGTTTAGATTTCTGTCCAACCAAAAGCCCAGATATTTGTATGTATCTACAAACTCAACAGAGCAAGAGTGTCAATGGAGAGGCAAGAGGATGCTGACTTGGGAGCAAAAAGCATTGCTTTGGTTTTCTTACCGTTCAATAGCAGTTTAGAATCAAGAAGCGCATGCTGCAGCGTGATACAATCAGATTTTAAATTGGAAACGGCCATATCCAGAGAAGGAGCGCATGAGTATGCAATAGTGTCATCAGCATACATATGATAGGTAGACAATTGCATCTGATTACAAATATTGTTTACATGTAATAAAAAGAGCAAGGGCCCCAGAACAGAGCCTTGTGGAACTCCCTTCTCCAAGGTGACAGGCTCAGAGACAGTACTACACAACCTGACGCATTGAGTACGGTCGGTTAGATAACTCTGAAACCAGCAAATGGCGTTATGACCGAAACGAGACACCAACATAACATTAGACAGAAGATGAAAAACCTTCTCAGATAAGATGGAAAGAACCAACACCGGTGTGATTTTGGTGACAGTGCAACTATCTTGGACAAAGTTATAGTGGAGGTGCCAAATCCGGCAGCACCAACACCTGGTCTGCCACATGTGGAAGCCCGTCTTTAGTTTCTCACCTGCTGAGCCCAGAGTAAAATGCTTTAGTGTGCACAAACTAGAGGGGGACAACAAACACCAGTGTGATTTTGGTGGGAGTACGACCACCCTTGACAAAGTTATAGTGGGGGTGCCAAACCAGGCAGCTGCACCACACTCTACACTCTAAGTGATGATGTCACGCTCTCTAGCCCTGAATGGTCCATCCCATAGACAACCATTATATAATCTACAACGGCCTGAACATTTACCAAAACTTAAACGTTGATGAGTCAAAAACTCTAAAAGATATCAAAAAGCTGAATACAAATGTGATAACTGAATGTTTTGTGACCGTTTCAAAGTAGGAATGAAGTCTGTAGCTGAAAGTATGCTGAAGGAGCAGCATTTTTAACATGGTGTAGGTAAAAGAGGATTTGAAGGATACTCCCATTGGGTTACATTGTAAAAATATAAGTTTAAAAAGCAGTATATTTAAAAAAGTATAAATGTCAAAAACAAGAAAAGTGTCCTGAAGGAGCTGAACATTTTAATATTTGAATGGTCTCTAGCTGAAAGTATGCTGAAGTAGTTAGACGGTGAAATCTGGTTGAAATAATCAATCAATCAACAACTTTATTAATCCTGCAAGGGGCAATTGGTTGTGAGCAGTTTATGTCATGTACACAGGCAGGAACATACAGGAAGAAAGCACAATAATAAGATGCGGAAGAATAAAGATTTGAAGAACAATAGTCGAACAGCATTTGTACTAATAAGTATGTTGAATAGTAGACTGTGTGTGGCTTCGCCAGTCACACAGAATTACATTATTGCACATCATGTGAACAACATCTTGTTCTTTCTTCTTTCTTAATTCTGTGAGCCATGTTCATGCTCAACTCTGACTGCATTTTACACATGTTTGCACAGCCCTCCACTTTAAATATAATTCACTGTAGTTTGCCATATATTGCCATATATTCATTGTTCTAAGTGTTTTAGTGTTTTAGCTTTTAAGGTCCTTTGTATATTTTTATTTAAATTTGGTGTAAATACTTATTTTTATTATCTTTATATTTTTTACCTACTATGGCAACTTATTTTCTTAGATTGTTTATGTTCGTACCACCAGACACCAAAGCTAATTCCTTGTATGTGTCAAAGTATCTGGTAATAAACTTGATTGTGATTGTGATGTACGTCTGCTCGTCCTAAAGCCTCTGCTTTGCACTGGTGGTCTCAGGGGGGGTCAGGGGTCAAATCATGTTCACACTCAACGTCTCTTGGATGTTCCTGCTGTTTTTGGTTTCAATAATGGAACAAAAAAACATTTCAGGAAACTTCTATGAAACTGGTTTTTAGAAAACCTGAAGTTTTTAACCAAGATGTGAATTTGAGGTTAACTAATGGATAAGTTCATTGATTGATGTGAATAAGAGGGTTTTAATCAGCCACCGTTTAACATTTTAAAGACTTCATTAGATTGATCTTTGTCATTTTTAATCAGGATCTTTATAATAATGATGAAATAATAACTCCAGAGAGGCCAGAGATGCTCCTGCTGTGAAGCACACCGAGTGGAGACATGTGGGGAAAAGCTAAAGAGCGTTTGTTGTTTTAATTCGGGGAAGCAGAGATCCCAATAAGGTTTGTGTAATGCTGCTTTTACATATAATGTGTTTTGAACTGGGTTTAATCTCATTAATCCTTTAACATATGTGTATTTAAGAATAAGAAGTGAATAGTGCTGGGTGGGTTCCTGTCAGCTCTGAGTTCAGTGGGCTGTGTCAGTCTCTTCCTCTTCAGCAGCTGCAGGTGGTTCCTGCTGTAACAGCTCAGAGTCTCTGCAGTCTGACTGAGGGAGGTTTTTGTACGACTACAAATCACTGTGTGAACACTGGGCCACTGTGGCGACTCTGACAGTAATAAACTGCTGCATCTTCAGCCTTCAGTCCAGTGATGGTCATAGAGAAGTCAGAGCCACTTCCACTGCCACTAAACCGAGGTTCTGTTCCTGATTCAAGTGTGCTCACATATCTTATCAGGAGCTTTGGAGGCTGTCCAGATTTCTGTTGATACCAGGACATACAATCATCTAGTTGACTACCGCAGTAGGGATAAACATCTGTGCTGGCTTTACAGGTGAGAGTGACGGTGGATCCTGGAGCAGACGTTTCGACTGCAGGCTGAGTCACAGTCACAGTCTGACCGCTGCATCCTGCACACAGAAACAGATCATTGATTTCTCAGCAGAAAGAAAGGAGAGGAAAGGCAGCACATGATGTTTGAAATGTTGCTGAGTGAATTAACCTGTGAAACAGCAGCAGGCCAGCGTCCAGATGAGGATGGTGATGAGAGTCATGGTGCTTTCTGCTGACTGACACATGTGAGTCCTGCAGTGTTGAACTCACAGGACTATAAACCTTCTCAGTTCACTGGAGGATCAGCTGACCATGCAAAGCCTCCTCTCTATGGAAATGATGTCTCTGCTCTCAGCACACTGAAGGCAACGTGGGACACGAAACCAGGAGGAAAACTGTCTGGATTTACACCGTCTATCATCTGAATGGAAGAACATATTTGTATGATATGTCTGTTTGTCTAACATTAACATACATACAGAGATTTCATGAAACTCTGAGGAGCAGTGAAGCATTCAAATCATGCAAAATAACATTTAAGAAAGGCAAACAGACACCTGTCCTTGTGAAACAGAGAGAGAGATGGAGGTAGAATAGTAGAGGCTACATCTCCCTGTGTATTCATGAAGAACATGTAGTAACTTTCTGTTCCTCAACTCTCTGCTGTTTCTGTCTATGCAAAGTTTCCGATGGACATTTGTTCATTTAATAGATAAAGGCTGCCCTCTGCTGGCTATCCAGGTTTCGAACAACTTCATATTGACATGAAAATGAATTTGTACTTGTCCCTTAGCTCTTTTCATGATCATGTTAGTCCTAATCAGAGGTGGGAAGTAGTGGAGTACAAATACTTCGTTACTGTTCTGAAGTAGATTTTTCTGGTATCAGTACTTTACTCCACTACTTATTTTTCTGACGACTTTTTACTTTTACTTCTTACATTTTGAACACAAATACCTGTACTCTCTACTTCTTACATTTTAAAAACAGGCTGGTTACTTTAGTTTGAATGTGTGTTTGGTGGCGTGATCATTATTATTTAGAGCCATTGCGTGCCTATTGATTTGAACACGATCCGTGTATCCATCACTATGGGCCGTGTTTCATTTCTGAGATTCCCCTCCTCGACTCCTATCCTCGACTCCTATCCTCGTGTCTTAGTCCCGCCCACAGGAGATGCGAGCGGAGGAGCCGAGGAGAGGAGCCGAGGAGAGAGGAGGGGAAGCAGCAGGCGGTTAGAGAAATGAGA
The DNA here is from genome assembly GCF_902827175.1 of Gymnodraco acuticeps. Classification (NCBI taxonomy): domain Eukaryota; kingdom Metazoa; phylum Chordata; class Actinopteri; order Perciformes; family Bathydraconidae; genus Gymnodraco; species Gymnodraco acuticeps. The sequence goes on from NW_022989898.1 coordinate 59,925, forward strand.
ACTCCTCTCCTCTGAGCGGTCATATTAAAGAGACCAGAGCCGGCCCGACCCATTAAGCGACATAAGCGGCCACTTAGGGCCCCACAGCCACTAAGGGGCCCCCTAGAAACAAAATAAATAAATCTCAGTACACCGTCGCCGTGATAAGTATGTTTAATTCATTGTGTTAATATGCCTAGATTGCCTACTCTCAAAGTCATGTATTATATTATTGAGTCAATAATATAATACATTAACCGTGCTTTACCTGAACCTCATCATGACACAAGAGAGGACGGCAGGATTGTAATTTCCCGTGTTCAGTGAATGCAACAGAGGCAAGACACCAGACCAACCAGAGAGTTGAATGGAAATAAACATCTGTCTTATTGGCTGACAGGTACCTATCCTGTGAGCTGTGACAATGTTTAAACTGTCAGTCGGACTCAGAGTTTTTGAAGATGGACATAAGAAAAAAAATTCTTAAAAAAGACAACAATTCTCAAGTGGTGGCTCACACAACAACCCCAGAGCCACCACTTGAGCCAGGTGAACAAGGTATGTTAATGTCAGTAAACTTCCAAGTTATGCGATCATGTAAGCAAAGCATAAATTACAGCTACGTTGACGTTACTTTGAATCGCAGCCCATGAAAAGACAGTGTTAAATTGAGCGAAATGAGGAATGGCTAAAATGCATGATCTGTTTGGTATTTTGAAAAATAAAAAGTATAAATATGCTTTATATAGGTATGTTCCTACACTATATTATTCAAATATAGCATGATAGGTCCACTTTAAATAAACACGTTGTCATACAATCTAAATGTAATGTTTTTTAGCATTACCTGGTGATTTCAAAGAAAGCTCTCTGGGAAATGTTGACTTACTGTTCGACATGAAGCTAGAAGCTACCTTACAGCTGATCCTGAGTCCTGTCAGTTAAAGTGTTTCATAGTTAGCTTAGCTAAGCATCAACCTAGCACTGGAATATATGGATGTTATGTGACAGTATTTCTGAGAAAAAGTCAGCTGAAATGGTGGCATAGTTGCCACTGCTTTACATGTCAACAGCATGTTTGAACGTATTTGCAGCAGTAAATGTGGCTGTTTGGCCACTGACGTTGCCATAACAACACCTGAATTTAAATGTGCAACCTCTTTTTGTGACAGATTTTTGCAAGAAATTATAATTCTCCTGAATGATATTCCTATTGACAGCTAGTTTCTATGTGAACATTATGAGATGGACAGCCAGAGAGAATAGATGAAAAACAGGTATGAAATACTATATGACAAAACAAAAATACAGTTTAAGTGATTTGTAAAATATCCATAAAGAAAAATCTGCTTACAGTTCTGTTTCATCTGGGTGTTGAGAGATGTATCCATAGATCTCTTAATTTTGCTCTCAAAAAGTACCAGATTGATGCTTTTAACTTCAATATTTAAAAAAAATCTTCCTGGGGGAGCATGCCCCCGAACCCCCCTAGAGGAGGTTAGGTCCACGGTGTGTACATGCTTATTTATACAATATGTGTGCTTATGCTAACATCATAGTACAAAAGTTGGTTAATTGTTGTGTGTAGTGAGAACGCGCTAGAGTGAGGGGGGCCCCCAAGACAAAGCTCGCTTAGGGCCCCCAAAAGTCTAGGGCCGGCCCTGAAAGAGACGTCCATTAATGATGACAGGAGGCACAGCAGCACTCTGTCTGATGGACAGATGTGTTCATGATGAGTTATATATTTACTTTTAATTCATTCACAGTGCGGTATAATGAGACAATAACAGAGCTCCCTGAACGTTGGTAATAGACGAGTTGGGATCGCGGCGAAATGCTCTCCGCAGATCAATTCTCACAGCGTTTATCAACCTTTTTCTAACTCAATATCAAGCCAAACTTATTGTTTTTACTTCTTTATTTTAATTGTATAATGTCGGACTTTTGTTGCTGTCAGTTAGGGGGAGAGTAGAGAGGCTCAGAATACTGAAATCTGTATTGTTTCATCGCTTTTTCCTTCTAATTTTGTATTATTTTCTAAACCACACACTGTTATTTACTCAACAATAAGACACAATTATCCTTGTGTTTATTTATTTGTTTGATTGTATAATGTCGGACTTTTGTAGTCCGTCAGGACCGAGGGTCGGAGCAGCTCATTCGAACACAGGAAGCTGTATTTTCAAAATAAGAGTTAATTTTAATATTATGTTTGATGATATATATTTTTTATTAACTATACCACTGGGACATTTTAAGACCATATTTTCTGTCGGCTTGGTGTTTCAAATATAAAAACAATATATGTGTGGATAACAAAATACATCCATCATAAACTAAACTGGAAACAGCAGTATATTTTATTGTGTTAACAGTGTAACCAGCACGTTATTGAATTTATTTGTTGATACGTTTATATTTGATGAAAATATAAAAATATTAAGAGTACACACTTTCATAGGGGGAGTAGAAGGTCAATGATAGAAATATAGAATAGAAAATATCAAGAAGATACTGTAGTGATCTCTACAATAAAACAGTTTAGTGCCGGATGTCGAAAGATATTAATTGGAGGATGTGCAAAACAGACAAACTAATTAGGCTTTATTTAAACATTAAAGAATACTTTAGGTCAAGGTCTTCTTTTAAATAAGAAAAAAGCTTTGGGGTTACAGATAAATATTAAGCCCGACAAAGTACTTATAACGTCTAATATATTGCATAGTTTGTTTTGGGACTTGACAATCAACTTTCCTGCAATGTTAACTATGTTGAAGCACTTATTTTAACCTGTTGAACCCAATCCCCCCGCCCCCTGGCGAAAAAACACATCATCTGCAGGAAACAGCGTCTGAGGGCTTCTTAATATTTAATAAACTATGAATGTTTCATATCCATGTAACGGGAAGAAAGTCAGCGAACTGATGATATGAACCATTTTTAGCAAATAAAAACACAAGACTAACGCTGAGCCTCTGAATCTGCCCTGAGCGGAAAAATATTAATGCCGTTATTACAGAATTCTAGCTATACCGATCGATATACTTATTGGATCTGCACAAACAAGCTTAGCTAACATCCTGAGATTCCACAGATTATAGAAATATAAGTATCATCACTGAGCGATCAGAACTTGTGACAGGGGAAGCAAATACAGACAACACACGACGTAGCTTTAGGTAGCAAAACACGGAGATATGCTCACCTTAGCTGTTATTCTGATCAAAAGTCGTGTTCAATGGCATTAAAACGAGAAAAAACGCGGCTGAAGGTTAATCCATAGGTTAATCAAATGTGTCTGCCACTTTGAAAAAATTATTAATAATCCATAATTCCATTTGTATGCAAAAATCGGAGAATAAAAATTAGCTTCTATGGTAGCCACCAGAGTGTGTCGCACACTGCCACTCAAACATCCAATTACAGAGCTTGAGGACTATCACAGGGTTTGTCAAGCAAAGCGGAGAGAATACTTACTTCCAGGTGTAAAATTCTCTCAAGCAACTACTATGAGCTGCTCCAACCCTCGGTCCTGACGGACTCCAACTTGTGTTTATTAATCAAACAAATAAATAAACACAAGGATAATTGTGTCTCATTATTGAGTAAAACTGGACGTGGATTCTAAAAGTACAATATACACTTCTCGCTAGAAATCGAATCAAAAAGCATTTTAATGGCCAAACTATCCTACAATTTAGGATTTTCCAGAGAGGGTTATTTGTGAATAAACGTTTGCAGTCAACGGGAGCACTAGAGGTCGAAAACTTTAAAACGTGATTATAGGTCGTACTAAGCGCTTGAACAATCGACCTATTTGGTCCTATGAGTTGGAGGACTTGTTGAAAACAACAACATATCTCAAAATAATTCATCAAAAGACCCAAAAATATAAAAAATGTAACTGATAACTTATACTTCTATAACATGATGTTTGACTAGAAACTAGATGTTGATAAAAGGAGAACTGACAGCTTTGATTTGTTAGTTTGGTTGATTTCATGAAGTTTCAGCACGATATACAAACTTCTTATATTTTCTTCAAGAATTCACACAAAACATAATCAAACATTCTCATTTCATCCATTACAAAGAATAACAGAAAAATAAATTCATTCATTTAAAGATGTTTGGATTAAAAATGTGAATATTCATCAATCATGCCTCAATATATTTTACATTACATTGCATTTAGCTGACGCTTTTATCCAAAGCGACTTACAATAAGTACATTCGACCAGGAAGATACAACCTTGAAGAAAACAGAATCATATAAGTACATCAGGTTTCATAGAGCCAAACATTTCAAGTGCTACTCAACTGGCTATAGATAAGCCAGTCCTTTATTAGTATATAAGTGCTTTGTTAATAGTTCTATCGCTCGAAGTGGAGTCGAAAGAGATGAGTTTTCAGTCTGCGCCGGAAGATGTGCAAGCTATCTGCTGTCCTGATTTCAATGGGGAGCTCATTCCACCATTTTGGAGCCAGGATAGCAAACCCACGTGTTTTTGCTGATGGGAACTTGGGTCCCCTTCGCAGCGAGGGTGCAGCGAGCCGTTTGGTTGATGCAGAGCGGAGTGCACGTGCTGGGGTGTATGGTTTAACCATGTCCTGGATGTAGGAAGGGCCAGATCCATTCGCAGCATGGTACGCAAGTACCATTGTCTTGAAATGGATTCTAGCAGTTACCGGAAGCCAGTGGAGGGAGCGGAGGAGCGGCGTGGTGTGGGAACATTTTGGAAGGTTGAAGACCAGACGAGCCGCTGCATTCTGGATGAGCTGCAGAGGTCGGATGGCACATGCAGGTAGACCAGCCAGGAGGGAGTTGCAGTAGTCTAGGCGTGAGATGAGGAGAGCCTGGACCAGAACCTGCATCGCTTTCTGGGTCAGCTTGGGACGTATCTTCCTGATGTTGTAAAACGTGTATCTGCAGCAGCGGGTTGTAGCAGCTATGTTTGCAGTGAAGGACAGGTTGTTATCTAGGATCACACCCAGATTCCTTGCAGTCTGAGTCGGGGAAACAACAGAGGTGCGATGTTGATTGTTAGGTCAAGAGTGGGACAATCTTTTCCCAGAAGGAAAAGCAGTTCAGTCTTGTCAAGGTTGAGCTTGAGGTTATGAGAAGACATCCACTGAGAGATGTCAGCTAGACAAGCAGAGATGCGTGCGATGACCTGGGTCTCTGAGCGGGGAAAGGACAGAATTAATTGGGTGTCGTCAGCGTAGCAGTGGTATGAAAAACCATGTGGGCTAATGACTGATCCGAGCGAGTTTGTGTAAAAGGAGAAGAGGAGGGGACCAAGAACAGAGCCCTGAGGGACCCCTCAGGGCTAAATGATTTTCCGATTTTAATAAAGTGTCTGTGAGTTAAATGAAAACTATAAACACACTGTAATAAAGTATGATACAAAATAAACTATAGCAATAAACAATCAAGTTGTTCTGTTTGTTTTTGTCTTTGACTGACTCTTTGAGTATGTGTAAACATGTCATTAGATTAATCAAATAAAAGATGAATATCTCATTATCATCTGTTGATTATTTTTTCTTGATTGTTCCAAAGAGATGTAGACAGACAGTGAAGTCAGAATAAAGTCTGAACCAACACTCCTGAGCATCACAGAGGAATCTCACTTTGACAGATTTTGATATGAGCAGTTTTAGCATCACCAGCTGGTCCAATACTGAAATATGGGAAGAGTTTCTCAGTGAAAGTGTCTCTGAGAGTGTAGATGTGAGTCATGTCTTCAGGGCCATAGAAGGACACCTCCCCCCTGTCATAGTCCAGCTGGACTCTGATCCTCTGGAGATTCTTCTCCACTCTCACAGTCTCAACAGCACCATTAAAGTATTTTCCATTGCGATGTATTAAACACCACATTCCATATTTTGGTGAGGCATCTGGTCTCTCTCCCTTCTTGTCAGCTGACCCTTTAGCCACACCTATATTCCAGGCAGGATGATCTCCCACCTCCACCTCCCAGCTGTGTTTCCCTGAGCTGAAGCCCTCAGAGCCCAGAACAGTAGCAAACTTAGTGAATCTCTCTGGATTATCAGGAAGCTGCTGAGATGTGTCTCCTTGTCTCACACTGGTCAGATCATCAGACAGATGGAGCCAGCTGTATGCAGTGTTTGGGTCCAGAATGACAGGACTGAAGTGGACCTGGTCCTTCATCTTCTCCCAGACTCTGAAGGACAGGTTGCCCCGGTGTTTGGCCACATCTGTCAGCGCTCCTGGGAGCAGCTGTGGGTCTGACAGTGCGCTCTGGACTCTGGCTCTGCTCTGAGTGGCTTTATAACTGCTGAGGAAGGGCCCGTTGTGTTTCTGCAGCTCTTCTTCAACAGCAGAGATACTGTGTGACAGAGAGGAGATGTGCTCCTGAATGCTCTTCATCTCTCTGCTGATAGTCTTCCCCTTCTGCTCCTCTTCCTCCCTCAGAGCTGCCAGTCTGGACTCCTCTTCCTCTTTCAGGAACTGATGGAGCTTGATGAACTCTGCTCTGATCTGCCTCTCTGTGGACAGCAGCTGCTTCTTGGAACCTTGAATCACTTTATTGTAGGTTTTCTCCACTCCTTTGTATTTGTCCCTCTTGTCCTGCAGAGACTCTAAGTCAGATTTCAGCAGGCCCTTCAGCTCACTGACTGCTTGTTCTACAGAAACCACCTTGTGACTCTGATGGAGAGAAATATCACAGACAGGACACACAGCTCTCTCTTCATCCTTACAGAACAATCTAGGCTCTTCTGGATGTTTACTACACACCGTCTCCACCTTCTTCTTCTCTCCTTTCTCTGTCTCAGATGATCCAGCTTTCTGTCTCTCAGCAAAGGTGTCAGACAGTTCCTTCAGTGCAAAGTTCCCCACAGGATCTTTGGAGGACTTTCTTTTACAAATGGGACAGTTTTTGTTCTTACTTTGTTCCCAGAATGTCTGCAGGCAGCTCGAACAGAAGCTGTGGTTACAGCTCAGAGACACAGGATCTCTGAAAGTCTCTGAACACACATGGCAGCTCAGATAACATTCAACAAGAGCGATTTTCTCAGCCATTTGGTATTAAAGTTATTTCTACAGAGCAGGACTCACCAACTTCTCTTCTTTATTCACTCCAAATGAGTGTTTTCCAGCAGAGATCTCACACCCTCTGATGGCGTCCCAGTTCAACAATGTCTAAATCAGGAAATGCTGCTACTGTAAGTCATTTATTCACCAGCAGATGGTGTCAGGATGTCTTTCAGAGGGAAATGTACTTTGGTATTCAGTTCAGGATGATGACTTTGTCCAGGTATCTGTTGGAAGAAAAACACATAAAAAAATACATAAAAGTTTTCACCCTCTCCTTGGTATTAAGGATCACACCACATGAGTACATTTCAGTCAGACAACTCACGTGTTTCTTTAACATGTTTATTAGAAGCAGCATATAGTTGAGTTTGGCGACTAGGCTCGGGCCTCATCACTCCATAGATATACATAGCACGATGAGTGATGATTAAATAACTAACCCCCGAGCCTACAGGTGGAAGCTGGGGTGGAAGCTGGGGGGGTGGTGGGGCAGGCAAGCAGCAGCGACGTAGAGGTAGCTGCAGCAAGCAATGCATGGAGAGAGATCTGGCAGGTTAAATAGAGCGGCATATAAAGGAGACTCTGTTTGGTTGGTTGTAGAGTGGCAAGGGGCGTTATGTATGAATGCAGCATAAGTGCTCGAGTTGACTGCCTGAACTAGCTCGCAGGCTTCGCCCCATTTCAGTCAGACAACTCACGTGTTTCTTTAACATGTTTATTAGAAGCAGCATATAGTTGAGTTTGGCGACTAGGCTCGGGCCTCATCACTCCATAGATATACATAGCACGATGAGTGATGATTAAATAACTAACCCCCAAAACTGCGTGGAGATTAGATACTATCCCCCAAAACTGCGTAGCCCGAGCCTGACGCTGGTGATGTAAATCTGATAAGTAGAGGGCCTGGCGAGCTGCCATGTGGCCATTCCCCCTAAGCACAGCGGCTTTAAGGGGAATATACTACTAAGTGAGACTGCTATGTGTAGGCCTGAGGAATAGCCCAGAGCCGATTCTTCCCCGAGCACAGCGGCTTTGAGAGGAATATACTACTTATATACACTACCTAGTGACTGCTATGTGAAGGCCCGGGAACAGCCTGAAAAGCCATCCCCCTTAAGCACCGCGACTTTAAGGGGAATATACTACCTAGTGACTGCTATGTGAAGGCCCGGGAACAGCCTGAAAAGCCATCCCCCTTAAGCACCGCGACTTTAAGGGGAATATACTACCTAGTGACTGCTATGTGAAGGCCCGGGAACACCCCGAAAGCCATCCTCCCCCAGCACAGCGGCTTTGAGGGGAATATACTACCTATATATGCTACCTAATGAAACTGCTATGTGAAGGCCCAGGAACAGCCCGAAAAGCCATCCCCCTTAAGCACCACGGCTTTGAGGGGAATATACTACCTAGAGAGACTGCTATGTGTAGGCCTGGAAGTGACCAGTGCCGACCCCCCCCCCCCAGCACCGCGGCTTTGAGGGGAATATACTACCTAGAGAGACTGCTATGTGTAGGCCTGGAAGTAACCAGTGTCGACCCCCCCCCCCCCCCAGCACCGCGGCTTTGAGGGGAATATACTACCTAGAGAGACTGCTATGTGTAGGCCTGGAAGTGATCAGTGCCGACCCCCCCCCCCCCCAGCACCGCGGCTTTGAGGGGAATATACTACCTAGAGAGACTGCCGTGTCTAGGTCTTTGAGGCAGCAACAATGAGCTTTCCCCCCCAAGCATGCAGCTATGAGGGGAATATACTATAATCTAACCCAGCAACCACCTGGTATGCAATAACAGAATTCTACAGATATACATCTTTGAACGTTACTCATCATCGAGTAGTGCAAGAGCTCATGGTTGTTTGTGCTGAAAGGATCTCATTCATGTGAGGCATGATATAGCGCTGGTGGGCAGAAGATGACCGAGGGCCCAGGATACTCAGGGTTGAGGTAGGTGGATATAGAGCTGCGGTTGTGGCTGTGCAGATTCTTAAACAGTGGGAATAGCGATCTGGGGGCAAATCGCAGCTTAGGCAGAGATCGCGCAGCTTGGAGGAGAACCCTCGTCGTTGGGTTTGCAGCCATCTAATAAACATGGGTGCCGACCCATGTGTCAGAGGGCAATGATGCGAGAAGTTCAGCATGGAAGATAAAGGACAAAGAAAACAGTGTTAGTTTTAGCAATGATTATTCGGGGTTCCTTGACTCCCCAGACAGAACTGTCAGACATTGAATGTTTAAAAAAAGTGTGTATATTTGATCTGCAAAGTTAATTCAGTAAGGGAGAGATTATGCTGAGGATTAAAAGGTGAGAGGTCTGTGTATATTCGCCACCTGAGAAACCAATAGAAAGCTGTAACAACTGCATCTGACGTTTATCAATGTATAGTGAAACCCCTTTGCCTGAACTTATACATTAACCTTTGCACGGGTGCAAAGTTAAGAGGCAGTCTTTATCATTGCGTGGAGGACGTGCCTTCTTAAGGCCCTTGAGTAGCAAATGAATGAACTCTAGCGTGGCTTAATACTTAGCACTTGAAGATTGCAGGATTTGAATGAAAATACAATTAATGCATGAACAACTATTATATCTATTGCATAAGTACACAGAGGAGTTTGGGAAAGAAGAAGATAAAGTACCAAGCTGAATTGTATGCTTTGAATCATGCTCTTGGTTGGAGGCAGAATATGGGAAATCCTTGAGGGGCTTGACGTGTAGATCCAGAGTCATTTGGTTGAACGAAGGGCATGGCAAGCTGGTGGGGCAACCACTCATTGTGAAATCCCCCGAACCAGCAGAAGGCATAGCAAGGTCATTTATAAAAGAATGAACATAACATTCATGGAGAGAGAAGGAAAATAGGATGGGGTGAGCTGCGCTCCCTGTGATACTGACTATTGCATGGAGCAAGACTTCTGATGCTCAGGCAGTCTGCTGGCTATTGCAAGACTTCTGATCTCTCAGGCAGTCTGCTGGCTATTGCGAGACTTCTGATCTCTCAGGCAGTCTGCTGGCTATTGCAAGACTTCTGATCTCTCAGGCAGTCTGCTGGCTATTGTGAGACTTCTGACCTCTCAGGCAGTCTGCTGGCTATTGCGAGACTTCTGACCTCTCAGGCAGTCTTGCTGGCTATTGCGAGACTTCTGACCTCTCAGGCAGTCTGCTGGCTATTGCGAGACTTCTGATCTCTCAGGCAGTCTGCTGGCTAATGCGAGACTTCTGACCTCTCAGGCAGTCTGCTGGCTATTGCGAGACTTCTGACCTCTCAGGCAGTCTGCTGGCTATTGCGAGACTTCTGATCTCTCAGGCAGTCTGCTGGCTATTGCGAGACTTCTGATCTCTCAGGCAGTCTGCTGGCTATTGCAAGACTTCTGATCTCTCAGGCAGTCTGCTGGCTATTGCGAGACTTCTGACCTCTCAGGCAGTCTGCTGGCTATTGCAAGACTTCTGATCTCTCAGGCAGTCTGCTGGCTATTGCAAGACTTCTGACCTCTCAGGCAGTCTGCTGGCTATTGCGAGACTTCTGATCTCTCAGGCAGTCTGCTGGCTATTGCAAGACTTCTGATGGCTCAGGCAGTCTGCTGGCTATTGCAAGACTTCTGATCTCTCAGGCAGTCTGCTGGCTATTGCGAGACTTCTGATCTCTCAGGCAGTCTGCTGGCTATTGCAAGACTTCTGACCTCTCAGGCAGTCTGCTGAATATTGCGAGACTTCTGACCTCTCAGGCAGTCTGCTGGCTATTGCGAGACTTCTGATGCTCAGGCAGTCTGCTGGCTATTGCAAGACTTCTTATCGCTCAGGTAGTCTGCTGGAATAAGTGAGAGAGGCATAGCATGTGGTAAAACATTATCTTAGAAGGATGTGATACACCACCACCACCAGTTATATGCATAGCTTACCGTAGGAGTTTAACGGTTTTTGATTAGCCAGTACGGTGCGGATATCAGGTCGGAGAGGGCATACGTGTGGTTACACGCACAAGGGCAGAATAAGCAATCATTATAAAACAGAGAATGACAGGACAGGGATGCAATTAGCTGAAACCGCTCTGGAGAAGTGCTGATTAAGGAGTAATGCAATGAGGGTATTCTGCAGATGATTAAAACGTGAGCCGAGTGAGTGACTCATTGCTGTGAGAGACATACGCTGCAAGACTACATTGAGCATGAGTTGTTTATATTGCATCCATTCCTTATGCTTGACGTGTGCACTGAGACATTAGCTGAGGTATGCTATTGAGGTACCAGATAGAGGGGATCGTACGATCATTAAAACAAGCACGGTTTGCACCACCACCAGTTATATGCATGAAAGTATGAAGGAGCACCTGTGCATTCTTTTTTTTCTTTTATATTATTCATTTTTAAATATATAATTATTTTATCCGGACTCCCCCAACCCAAAGGGGTGCCGAGATACGAATTTGATGAGACACGGAGGCGATCATGCCTAAACGTGCTGTGAACACGGATAAACGTCATTTATCTGCTTGTTGAATTTCCTGGGAGGGATTGAATGCGGCGTAGAGGGCCTGCACCTTCTTATTATACATCCATGGCCTGCACGCAGTCGGCTTGTGCGTAATGCGACTTCCATGTTCACGGATCAGCTGATCGAGGGGCCTCGACTCGGTTCTGATGCCGGATCGGCTTGTTCGCTTATGCCGAGACGGCCGGACGTACCCGTGTTTCCGCGGATGGAGGTCTTCTCCTCTCGCTTGATATCTGCTACGAGGATCTGAAACGGGTATGTCGGCAGCATGAACACCTGAAGTCACAGCTGATTGAAGTCTAAAATGATGGTCAAAAATGTATCGCGCTTCCCTTCATATTCACGTAACGGAAATGATTAATTTATTTCCATTTATAGTAGTATACTTGTACACAATAATAATAATAATAATAATAATGGGTTCCATTTATAAAGCACTTCATATTTGATTTCAAATCCTGAAGTGCTACAAGTAGTGAGCATAAACAATATAAATAAACATTACACAACACGGTAGAATTAATTTAAAAATAAATAAAAGGGTGATAAAAAGGTCTAGGCAAAGGCTCTTTTGAAGAGATGGGTTTTGAGGCCTTTTTTAAAAGCCTCCACGGTCTGTGGTGCTCTCATTTGTTTGGTTACAACTTCTGTATAATTGCCTCAAATATGACTTACTGCAGGCCAAATATTTCCATAATAAAACATTGCTTATGCAGAATAGTATTATATACCTGCCAAGATGCGATTCCTAATGCTGCGTTCGCACAAGGAATTGCTGCTGCAGGGGGCAGGAAGCTAGAACTTGTGGCTGGATCTAGGACTCCAATTCCCAGAGTCCTCGGGGGTGTGACGTCAGCGGCACAACGTGATTGAACGCGGAAGTAGAAACATTTGTTTACATTGCAGGCAGAGGAAATTGATTGATTGATTGATTGATTGATTGATTGAAAAGTGTATTAACAGCTTGTATATTGAGTACAGTACAGTACAGCTCAAAACATACAATTGTTAAGGGGATGCAGGTCCGTGTACTTTTTCTCAGTTTGTTTTTTCGTTTTAAACAAAAGCCAAAAAACGGAAATACCAGCCTTTTTCCGTTTTTGATTTAAAACGAAAAAACGGGAAACCAAAGCCGTTTTTCCGTTGTTGTTGTCTGAATAAAAAGACCGATAACGAGAAAACCTAAGTAAAAAAAGGCAAGTGTACGTTTTGTTAGTTTGATTTTTCGTTTTAAACAAAACATGAGAATAATGGAAAAAACAGCCTTTTTTCGTTTTAAATCAAAAACGAAAAAACGTAAAACCAAAGCCGTTTTCCTGTTTATGTTGTCTGAATCAAAAACGGATAACAAGAAGACCTAATAAAAAAAACGGTCTGATTTTGATAACAACTTCATTCGATTTTCCGTTTTGTTTTGAGGAATGAAGAAAAGCAGTCCGCTGGACCGGAAGTTAAAGAACATATTTCAAAATAAAAGACACGAGGATATAATGGCTGTCACTACCCGATCTGCAGCTCTGCCCGATCTGCTGTGCGCATGTGCGAGATGGTCCGCCATATTGGACAGCGCCGGACGGCAACCCAAGTAGGACAAAATTGACATCTAGACATTCTGAACCATTCGCAAGTTTTTACATGTGACAAAATATCCATTGCGCATTCGCGAGTTTTTACATGTGACAAACGGTGATTTGCAGAGTTTTTACATGTGACAAACGGTGATTTGCAGAGTTTTTACATGTGACAAACGGTGATTTGCATTGCATCTGACAGAATGAAGACTTTTGCATCTGACAGAATGAAGACTTTTGTGTTTTATTATTTGGGGTTAAGACAGAGCCTATCATACTGAATACATATTAGAGCAAATCTCTGTTATCAGTCCTTTTCTTCAGACTATTATTGCTAAATTTGAAAGAGTCCTTACCAACAGAATGTTACTCACACAATTCTAGAAGTCACCAGTTGTTATCCTGTCAAAATCGAGTTGCACACTATCATTGACCTTCCCCCTATTTTGTATGTACTCTTAATATTTAATTGTTTTCATCAAATATAACACATTCAACAAAACATGCTGCCGACCTTAGGCAAGGCAAGTTCATTTATATAGCACCTTTCAACACAAGGCAATTCAAAGTGCTTTACAAAAAGACATTAAGAAAAAGGCATTTAAAAACAGTCATTAAAAAGCAACACAATCTACATTACAATGACTCTAAACATGTAATAACGTGCTTTAACCAGTAGATGGTGCGGATTAAAAAACGTCTAATTTACAATATTAACACAGTTATACTTAAGCAATAGCTCAGGCCGTGGTATATGCTCATTATATCACAGCTAAGGGGCATGGTTCGGCCCGACGCGAAGCGGAGGGTCGACAACCCCCTTAGCTGTGATATAATGAGCATATATCACGGCCTGAAGTGAGCTATTGCTTTTATAAAACGGTTACCAAATGTGGCAATATGAAATAAAAATACACTCTAATTTAAATAGTTTTTATTAGTAAATGATGATGTTCATAATAAAATAGTCCCTCCGTTGCCTTCTGCGCGAAACATAGTGCGAGGTGGTTGCTAGGCAACAACACTAACAGTTAGCGAACATATTAGACAGAGAGCGTTGATCCATTATCTGGCTGTTAATTCACATTCATGTGTATGTTATCGTTTATTGTGCAGCCACTGAAAACCTGTCCAGCATCAGTAGCATGGCTTACGAGGTCACTTGTATCGGTTGAGGTTGTTCTGGCTGTTGCTCGGCGTGGTCAGAATATTGCTCCACTTTCTCCGGTCCCCGAGATTCTGCTTCCAGCAGCTCTGGAGAGAGCTTTCGCACCTGTGGCCACTAACGGTCATCATGACTCTGCTTTGGTTCAAGACCCCATCAGAAAGCTTTTGAATGGTGGTACTTTTCCAGTTGGTCTACCCAGTGCTTGAATTGGAATGAAAAAGGTGCCAGTACTCTAAAATCAGCAACTTTTTCAAGTCAATTTTATATATACAGCCCACAAACAAGAATTTGGCTACTATAATGCTGGTGGGTTTGTCTCTTTACTACTGTATATTTTAGAAAGGTTCACTGTACTTAACATTTTTTATGATAGGCAGCGGATATGGCTAAAGCTCAGTAAGGTCAATATTAACTGAAAATATAGCAATCAAAGTCTAGATCTTCTGCTGAAGACACATGAAGCAGAGACCTTTCAGGTGAGAGCCCCTCTGGTGGTGTTCAACATTAATGACAAGGAAACAAAGCTCTGGTCAGAAGCATTTTTTATAAAAAGCTTTAACAAAATTAAGTATTTCTGTACATTTTGAATGCAATCTAACTTTCCAACTCAGAAAACGAAAAACGAAAAAGTGCCAAAAGTCTTCTCACATGGCTGAGCTGCTTTGCAATATACTTCACCACTGAAGAATACAAATATGTATAAAGTAAACTATGATGCAATCTAACTTTCCAACTCAGAAAAATGATAAAGAGCATGAACAAAGAACATGTAAAAACAAATGCAGAATTTGCACAATCTAAAATGAGAAACTGTAACTGCAAGTAACAAAGTCTGAGCCATGGTAAAGAGTTACATTGAACACCAAGCTGATCAGATAACTCCCTGGTTGGTCTGAAGTCCTTCTATCTCCAGGATCTGTACAAATCGGCACATTATGCCAAAAGTCTTCTCACTGGGTGAGCTGCTTTGCAATATACTTCACATTGTTAGAAAAGGCTCCAGAAGGCCTTGGGGACATCAGTATCAGGGGCTGGAGCTGGACAGGCTCTTTCATCAGCACTTCTCCTTCCCTTTGCCAGCCAGGACCTCACATACTGTTCCGGATTGAACTGTCCTAGTGATGGTCCATTACATTTAATGAAAACCAGGCTGGACAGTCGGCTGACAGAGAGAGCATTCCTTTTTGCAGTAAGGATATCGTTCATGCAGCTGAATGCCCGCTCACACTCACTAGTGGAGACAGCGATGGTTCGGACTGCTTTCAGTAGAGGCTCCATGGCAGCAGGTGTACGGGATGCCCTGGTTTCCTTGTATTCGCGAAAGCCCTGAACAGTCTCTCTTCTGTCCACTTTCAGCACTTCGCACAAACGTAGCACCTCTACGTCCCCATACTGTACGTCTAACTCCTCTTCAGGCCAACTTCCAGGATGGATAACTTTCATGTCCTGGATTAGCTGATTGTCCCGGGCCTCCCGGCCATGTAATGGGATTTCTCTTGTGCTGACATGAGAGGAGGTTGTGGAAGTCATTCTGTGTCTCAGATTCTCTACCATACTGCGGAAAAACTGACCTGCATGAATCTGTACAAGCCTGCCATTCTCACGCAGGGCAACACCCTTGAAGGACTTCTCAGCTAGAGCTGTATGAACTGTAGTCATGTGTGGGCCAGGCATGGTGACCATGGATTCAAAAACTCGTATTTCTCGAGTTAAGAGCCTATCTGCTGTAGGCAGTGTCATCTCTCTTTTTTGGAGTTGCCGAGAGAGGTCGCTGAGCTCTGTGAGCGCATCGTACATCAGTCCCAGATTGCTGACAAACGTTGCAGATGTGAGCACATCATCCAGGCCCTTGTACTTTGCTCTGTCTCTGGAATCCCTGCTCGTGTCGTTTGCAGCATTTGTGAAGTGATCATGAAGCACTCGGTAGTTTTCCCAGACTGCTGTGACGCTCCTTTCACTTGAAGCCACCCAGCGGATGGACAAAACACGCCCTATCACCAGGAGACGCTGTCCGACTGCTTGCGCACACTGCGCTAACTGCCTCTGATTTTTGGGGGAGGCATGGAACAAGGAATAGAGTTTGTCAAAAAAGATCTGGAAATGATTGAGCCCTGAGACCTCCTTGACCACATCCCCAACTGCCAGCTCTAGACGATGATTGGAGCAGTGCCACACAAACAGGCTTGGGAATTTACTACACAACTGGGTAGCAACGCCTGTTCTCTTCCCTAGCATGACTGAAGCCCCATCACATGCAAAAGAAACGAAACACTGACCTAAAAAGTCCTCGTTAAAATCTCTTCCAAGACACTCCATTAACGCCTTTGTGATGTCATCAGCCGTTGTTCCATCCAACTCGATCAGCTCCCAAAAAAAACGTTTCGGGCTCAGCATCAGCTAATGCTGAGCGTAGACACACAACAAGCACCGTTTTACCACTAATAGTGGTAGATTCATCGACCAAAACACAGAGTTTTCTTTGGTTTTCTGTAATGTCTTTTGCCATTTTTTTCTTCAGCTCATGAGCTATGTGGTCGATGATTTCGCCACAGGTTTTATTGGAGTGCAAAACCCTGCCCACGTTCAGCCCATTCAGTTTCTGTACATTCAAATCAATTGGCATGTCTGTGAATGGCCGGTGTTGCAGTATAATGTGAGTCATGACAACTGGCGACATTCTATTATTTTCGTCATAGGAATCGGGGGCGTGTACATTGAGGACCCATTGTTGACTTACCATGTCGATCGCCTCGTTTGTCGTTTACGTTCATCTTTTGCTATATCTGCCTTCATAAGATCACTTTGATGCACATTCAGTACTCGTATGTGAGGTTGTGGGTGAGAGGTGGATATCGTGACGCTTACAGGGAGGTATCGAACATTACAAAGTAGGTGACTGTGTGGATGCCTGTTCAAAATATTGCAAACTTGAATAAATCATTTAAATTATATATTTGTGTCCGACTTTCATTTGTACATCGTTATTAATGTGATCTATAGTAGCTTTGATAGCTGTCCATACCTTCAGACAGCCTAAAAGTAAAACACAAGTCGTTTATTCACAGCCCGAACGCTCATCGACATGACTGGATCACTCATGACAAGTTGTGATCAGCTCCGATTAAATTGTGATATAGATGCTGTAGCTATTCTCCAGGGAGCACGTTTTTTTAATGAAATACCTGTATCCCTCTCATCACAACAAGACTCTACACTGTGCAGGAAAAACAATTACATACATGAAAATAACCTTGATGCATGGGAATGAAACACACAAACTATCTTCCGTGGCTATACTGATATGTCACAGAACGGTAAACTACAGAAAAGTAAGTCCAGCGGGGCACACATTGAATACATATAATACAGTAGTTCTATTATGCCTTTAAGCCTATACGTTTAACCCATAAGAACCCGGACCCATTTCTACTTTTGGGGAAATTAAGGGGGACGTCATTTAGACTAAATAGACCTAAATAGACCTAGAACACATTTCTGACAAGTAACCCCCCCTAGTGTCAAATATCTGAAATGTGACATATGTGTCACATTGGGCTTTAATGGTAAAGTAACTCTTATTTATAACTTAATGAATGAGGATGATTTTTTGGTTTCCATTTGTTTGAACATACTTTAAATTGAATAATAAAGAATATGTTAACTAAATATAATTGAATCAGCTAAATTAACTGAGCAGATCATAATCATATTTGTAATTGTGCATATATGTCACTCCGGGTTTACTGTGAATGTTTAGGGTTAATGTCCCGATGTGAAATCAGTGTCACAGCAATATTTATGGCATTTGTTTCATATCAATTTCATCAATAAATGTTTCTACAACAGGTTATATGTAATCAGAATCAGAAAAGAGCCGAAGACAGCTTAATGTTTAACAAATGACATGTCATGTAAGCATTTGTATTCTTAAATGGCTTGAATGTTAACTTTAGCAACAAAAAACCTTTCCAAATGTAGCTAGTTCTGTCACATGTGTTAGCCTGGCACATGGACATCTTGGACATGTTGTTATGGGAACACAAAAGCAAATGACAAGGACCATAACCCACCAGACTGTTCAGTGTGTGTCACTTAGGGACTTCATGAGATAAAAAAGGCTAAAGCTGTATAAGGAACATTCCAGAACATTTAAAGTTCATGTGACACCTGTGTCTAAGCAATTCTGTCTGCCTTCCGTGTTGCACCATGAGGACCCACTGATATAAAATGTTTAACTGTCTAAGTTGCAACCATGCACTTTTTGGAGGGCTAAGCGCCAGCTTGACATATTTTTGGCGTCATTTATAGAAGGAAAGACAACAGTGATAGTTATGTTTCACAATAATATTTATTGGAAATTGTTAGAACAATCTCACTGGTCACCGGCTTGAGCTTCAATCTCAGGATCCATGTATTTGTGATCAAAAGTAGGCTAATATAAAAGTAGTGTAAGTCATTACATTTCAGAGACAGTAATATTGTAATGTAACGTAGCCTATTACTTAAAAAAGACAGTAATAAGTAATGTACTGTATTACATTTTGGAAGTAATTTGCCCAACACTGCAGATGATCCAGTCATCTCGATGCTGCTTTCGGGCTGTGAATAAACAACTTGTGTTTTACTTTTAGGCTGTCTGAAGGTATGGACAGCTATCAAAGCTACTATACATCACATTAAGAACGATGTACAAATGTTTTATATGTATTCAACTTGTGCCCCGCTGGACTTACGTTTCTGTGGCTGACCGTTACTGTGACATCAGTATAGCCACGGAAGATAGTTTGTGTGATTCATTCCCATGCATCAAGGTTATTTTCATGTATGTAATTGTTTTTCCTGCACAGTGTAGAGTCTTGTTGTGATGAGAGGGATACAGGTATTTCATAAAAAAAACGGGCTCCCTGGAGAATAGCTACAGCATTTATATCACAATTTAATCGGAGCTGATCACAACTTGTCATGAGTGATCGAGTCATGTCGATGAGCGTTCGGGCTGTGAATAAACGACTTGTGTTTTACTTTTAGGCTGTCTGAAGGTATGGGCAGCTATCAAAGCTACTATAGATCACATTAATAACGATGTACAAATGAAAGTCGGACACAAATATATAATTTAAATGATTTATTCAAGTTTGCAATATTTTGAACAGGCATCCACACAGTCACCTACTTTGTAATGTTCGATACCTCCCTGTAAGCGTCACGATATCCACCTCTCACCCACAACCTCACATACGAGTACTGAATGTGCATCAAAGTGATCTTAGGAAGGCAGATATAGCAAAAGATGAACGTAAACGACAAACGAGGCGATCGACATGGTAAGTCAACAATGGGTCCTCAATGTACACGCCCCGGATTCCTATGACGAAAATAATAGAATGTCGCCAGTTGTCATGACTCACGTTATACTGCAACAGGTGTTGTCGCCAGTTGTCATGACTCACGTTATACTGCAACAGGTGTTACAGTATAACGTGAGTCATGACAACTGGCGACATTCTATTATTTTCGTCATAGGAATCCGGGGCGTGTACATTGAGGACCCATTGTTGACTTACCATGTCGATCGCCTCGTTTGTCGTTTACGTTCATCTTTTGCTATATCTGCCTTCCTAAGATCACTTTGATGCACATTCAGTACTCGTATGTGAGGTTGTGGGTGAGAGGTGGATATCGTGACGCTTACAGGGAGGTATCGAACATTACAAAGTAGGTGACTGTGTGGATGCCTGTTCAAAATATTGCAAACTTGAATAAATCATTTAAATTATATAAATGTGTCCGACTTTCATTTGTACATTGTTCTTAATGTGATGTATAGTAGCTCTGATAGCTGTCCATACCTTCAGACAGCCTAAAAGTAAAACACAAGTTGTTTATTCACAGCCCGAACGCTCATCAACATGACTGGATCACTCATGACAAGTTGTGATCAGCTCCGATTAAATTGTGATATCAATGCTGTAGCTATTCTCCAGGGAGCACGTTTTTTTAATGAAATACCTGTATCCCTCTCATCACAACAAGACTCTACACTGTGCAGGAAAAACAATTACATACATGAAAATAACATTGATGCATGGGAATGAATCACACAAACTATCTTCCGTGGCTATACTGATGTCACAGTAACGGTCAACCACAGAAACGTAAGTCCTGCGGGGCACAAGTTGAATACATATAAAACATTTGTACATCGTTCTTAATGTGATGTATAGTAGCTTTGATAGCTGTCCATACCTTCAGACAGCCTAAAAGTAAAACACAAGTTGTTTATTCACAGCCCGAAAGCAGCATCGAGATAACTGGATCATCTGCAGTGTTGGGCAAGTTACTTCCAAAATGTAATACAGTACATTACTTATTACTGTCTTTTTTAAGTAATAGGCTACGTTACATTACAATATTACTGTCTCTGAAATTTAATGACTTACACTACTTTTATATTAACCTACTTTTGATCACAAATACATGGATCCTGAGATTGAAGCTCAAGCCGGTGACCAGTGAGATTGTTCTAACAATTTCCAATAAATGTTATTCTGAAACATAACTATCACTGTTGTCTTTCCATATAAATGAAGCCAAAAATATGTCAAGCTGGCGCTTAGCCCTCCAAAAAGTGCATGATTGCAACTTAGACAGTTAAGCATTTTATATCAGTGGGTCCTCATGGTGCAGACAGAATTGCTTAGACACAGGTGTCACATGAACTTTAAATGTTCTGGAAAGTTCCTTATACAGCTTTAGCCTTTTTTAAGTCCCTAAGTGACACACACTGAACAGTCTGGTGGGTTATGGTCCTTGTCATTTGCTTTTGTGTTCCCATAACAACATGTCCAAGATGTCCATGTGCCAGGCTAACACATGTATCTACATCTGGAAAGGTTTTTTGTTGCTAAAGTTAACATTCAAGCCATTTAAGAATACAAATGCTTACATGACATGTCATTTGTTAAACATTAAGCTGTCTTCAGCTCTTTTCTGATTCTGATTACATATAACCTGTTGTAGAAACATTTATTGATGAAATTGATATGAAACAAATGCCATAAATATTGCTGTGACACTGATTTCACATCGGGACATTAACCCTAAACATTCACAGTAAACCCGGAGTGACATATATGCACAATTACAAATATGATTATGATCTGCTCAGTTAATTTAGCTGATTCAATTATATTTAGTTAACATATTCTTTATTATTCAATTCAAGTATGTTCAAACAAATGTAAACCAAAAAATCATCCTCATTAATGAAGTTATAAATAAGAGTTACTTTACCATTAAAGCCCAATGTGACACATATGTCACATTTCAGATATTTGACATAGGGGGGGTTACTTGTCAGAAATGTGTTCTAGGTGGTCTATTTAGTCTAAATGACGTTCCCCTTAATTTCCCCAAAAGTATAAATGGGTCCGGGTTCTTATGGGTTAAACATATAGGCTTAAGGCATAATAGAAATGAAAGCTTTAGCGCAAGTTCAATAAGGAAGACCTAACACGAGTCACTTACACGTCACTCTATGGCTCCCTTCCCCCCTCATTAAATACGAGGGCGTCACCCCTCAGCAGCCAATCGCTGCACATGCTAAATGCCTTAAATGCCTGCTCTTCCTCCCTGTCAGTTGTCATTGCAGATGATCACACGCAATGGTAGTTGCAATACAATACTGCTTCTCGTGAGAAAAACCGTAAGAAACAACTAGCTCAAGATGTCCAACTCGGACAATTCGGAACACGAACCTTCTCTGGAAGTCTCCGATCCCGGTTCGGCTCCCCACAGCGGCTTATCAACAGAGGAAGACTTCCTCATCGCCCGGCTCCTGCAGAAGGGCTTTCCCACAGCCCCAGGCCTCACTCTCTCTCAGCGGCGATAGCTCTCGGACCAGGTCTCCAGCGTAGCTCCCCAGTCCGGGGCAGCAGCTCCAGCCAGCTTCCCAGAGAGCAGGACGAGGCCGCAGCCGCGGAGGTAAAAAAAGGGCAGGAAGTCGAGCCCTCCAGGATCCCGTCCCCCTCCAAAAAAATCCACCCCTTCTCAGGCTCGCCAGTCCGGGAGCGTCACACACCCCTATGGAGAGTAGCGCGGCCGGCTCCCTGCAATCCCTGGCTAGCTCCATGATAGCTATCGATGCTCGCCTCCAGGCTCTGGAAGACTCCGCCACAGGAGCTTCAACTTCCGTTGCACTCAGGTACTAGTTTTAACGAAAACGTTTGCACTCGACCCTTACACAGGGTTGGGTTGTAACGGAATACATGTAACGGTGTTACGTAATCGGAAGAAAAAAAGAAAAAAAATCAGTATATTCAGCTGGCGTTACATTTGAAAAACGAGTAAACTGAGTGCAGTTACTTTCGTAAACCTGAAGTGAATACTTATTGGAATTATTGGTGGAAAGTTTCCTCACAATGTAATATTCATTACCGGCAGAACCGTGTGCACAGCGCTGCAGCGTATCTGCGAGCGAGAGATGCAGCGTGTCCGTGAGGCCCCGCCCCGCACGCAGATGAGAGAGAGAGAGAGAGAGTTCTCTTTCAAAACATATTGGAAGGTAGAAACGGAGATGTTTAGATAAAACGTGGAAGATAACGTTTATGTAGCATTTATTTATTGTCGAAATGATGACATTCATAACGGGATCAAATCTAACTGAATGGCCTGCTGCTGCCGAATGCATGGGGCAAGTAACTGGGAAAAGTTTTAAAAGTGATTACATCGTTTCAGATAAATAATAATGATAATGTATTCTATTTAGGGGCGCCTTTCAAAGCACCCAAGGACACCTTACAATGCATAAACTTTTCCAAGGAAAGGTTTTAAGACGGTACAAAGAATGCAGTCTGGGTGAGTTTTTCTTTTTATGTGCGGTGCAGATGAGAGCTGTCAAGAATGACACTAAAATGTTGTGTTCATGCTCTTCATAAGCCATTAAAACAGTAAAATATGTGTCTCCCGTTCACCAAAACATACCCATCTGTTATGGAAAAGAAAGTATTCTAAAGAGAAAGAAAAAAGAAGAGGAAAAGGAGGAAGAGGAAAGGAAGTATTCTAAAAGTAATCTGCCACCGGTACCGGCGGGATCGTGGTTAGTTTCCGATGCGCAGAAGAAAAATCTGGCCCACCCTATATTTTTACAGGCCCACCCTAAAGTAAATTTCTGCCTACGCTACTGGTCCGCACAGCAGCAACAACCAATCACATGAATCTCTTGCCCCCGACACACAAAGCAATAGCAATGTTAAAACTAAGTAAACTGGAAAAAAAAAAAAAAATCCCCAACAGGCGAAAACCTACCAGTTTCACCCACTGTCTCTGCCTCCTCCCTCCATGCCTCGCTCCTCTGGTTTGTATCCCGGTAGATGAACAGAGACTGATCATACAGCACCGGGTGATTCACTACCGCTATAATGAATTTTCCCTCACATTTTTGGAATATGAGGAATTACCTGCGTAGTCTCTCCCAACATACACGCGGTCTGATTGGCTAGCGCTTGTACCGGCAGATTTGCATAAACGGGATTTCATTGGCTGACGCTTCTGCCGAGGCGCCAAAAGTTGAACATTGCTCAACTTTTTGAAGCGAGCAACGCCAGCAAACGCTCCACGTCGCTTCCCAAAATACAGTTCTACTAAAAGTGACGTCACCCCATTCAAAGTGAATGGGCAGAAGCGTTTGGAAGCTGTAACGCACGCCACCGTGTGGACGGGCCGTCACAGTGGCTCTGCGCCAGAAACGTCAACAAATAAATAAATAACTTTTTTTTTTAAAAAAACATTCTGGAATATCACCCCTCCTCTCCCATTAACATCCCTCAGCTAGCAGCTGCGCTATCTACAGATTCCGTGTTTGTTGACTATCTCCCGTCAGGGCTCTCCCAAGGCTTCAGGGTAGGGGTCCTCCCATCTCCCACAGTGACTTTCGTAGCAAGAAACTTACAGTCAGCCGCTAAAGAACCCAACATAGTTTCCCAGCTCATCGACAAAGAACTTCTCAAAGGATATATAATCGGTCCCTTTAGCTCCTCCCCCTTCTCAGTGTTCCGTTCAAATCCCATCGGAATAGCCACACGTAAATAAAAGGCTGATTTTCGATCTGTCCGCTCCCTGCTCCGGCCCATTCTGCAGCGTCAATAGCATCATCCCTCCAGATCAGTTCTCCCTTCACCATGCCTCAGTGGATAATGCAATAAAGATGATCAAGTTCACAGGGCACGGAGCTCGGCTCTCCAAAGCGGACATTACCGATGCCTTCAAATCATCCCCATTCATCCGTCTCAGTGGAACTTGTTCGGTATTAAGTGGGAGTCCAAACTCTATCTTCGCGTTCGCCTGACCTTCGGGTGCAGAAGCAGCCCCTGCATCTTCAATTCCTTCTCGGAAGCGCTCTATTGGATCCTGCTGAACATCGTCAGAATCCCCTCCGTCCTTCACCTACCGGACGACTTCCTCCCCATAAATCCGCCACAGGACAGCTCAGGGATCTCACTGGCCAAGCTTAAACACTGCTTCAGGAGTGAGGTGTCCCTCTCTCCAAAGAGAAAACGTTAGGTCCCGTCACACGCTTAGAGTTCTTAGGCATCATCCTCGACTCCATAGACATGAAGGCGTCTCTCCCCTCAGACAAATCGCAGCGCATCCAGGACATCACCAAGTCATACTGCGAGCAACAAGTTATCACAAAACAACAGTCGCTCTCCCTTCTCGTACACCTCAACTTCGCCATGCACGTCATCCCCCAGGGGCGCTCGTTCATCTCCCGCCTCCTGGACGCAGCATCAGCGGTCGACAACCTCCATGACTGCGTTTTCTTAGACGAAGGCTGCCGCTCAGACCTTCGGTTCTGGTCCCTCCTGCTCGCCCACTGGAACGGAATTACTTTATTTTACGATGGCCTCGTGCGTTCCTCTGACTCAATGAGGTCTTCACGGATGCCGCCCATCCATGGGTTTTGGGGGGTTTCTTCCAGGGAGAGTGGTTCGCAGGGTCATGGCCCCGTCAATTCCTACCTCAAGCAAGTTCTCACTAAATCCAGCCTATCACCCATATCATACCCGGGGCATTCCTTCAGGATAGGTGCAGCCACCTCTGCTGCTAATCAAGGTCTCTCTACCTCATCCCTACAACAACTAGGACGGTGGTCCTCCTCCGCCTTCACAACCTTCATTCGTCCGGACATCAGCGCCGTACGGGCTTCCCAAAGATCTCTCAGACCCTAACTATGGTAGTTATACATATAACTGGTGGTGGCTCAAACACATTCACAAGTATACATGTCTCACTAAGGTTCCCGATATTCAAAACTGCATTCCTGTCCTAATTCCGCGGGCCCCGCCCACAGGGAATAATGTCTCGTCTCACGCTGCAACCACATAAGGGCTTCATCTCCGGCACACAGGTATTTCATTCCCAGGCCTTGCTCAAACGTATCAGTGTAAAATGTATTTCCTGCAGTCCGCGTGGACTCGGGCCACCGTACACTCCGGTGTCAGTTACAAAACAAAGGAAATAAAGAAAGAGTAAAGAAAAAAATATATATATATATATATATATATATATATATATATATATATATATACATAGCATGCGAAGTCAGGCGTGGCAGAAGGCCACCGTACACTTCGGTGTCAGTTACAAAACAAAGGAAAGAGAAAGAAAAAGATATATATATATATATATATATATATATATATATATATATAGCCTGCGAAGTCAGGCGTGGCGGAAGGCCACCGTACACTTCGGTGTCAGTTACAAAACAAAGGAAAGAGAAAGAAGAGTAAAGAAAAAAATATATATATATATATAGCCTGCGAAGTCAGGCGTGGCGGAAGGCCACCGTACACTTCGGTGTCGTGGACGTTGGGCCACCGTTACAAAACGAAACCGCTCGCTCCTCGGCGTAGTCAAGCCCTGCTGGCCAGGCATGCGACCCGCAGGTCGTTTTCAGGTAAGACCGGCACTGATTTCGGCAGTCAGAGTCTCAGCATGACCAGTAAGCTCCGGCAGTGATTCCGGCACAGTGTCGCTCATATACATGTTAATCTATTATCTCTCCTTCCCAGATCACCAGTCACCCCACAAGGTAAGCAACTCAGTTCATCTCAGTATTCATACTTCACTGGTTTTGGGGATTTCATCGGAGCGGTGCTTTCCCTCCTGAATGATTATCCTGCAAACCGGGGCCTAATCGCCAAACACCATTACATTCTCCTGTTGTATTATCATGGCAATCATTTCATTCATATGACGTGTAAACAATAAATATGTAATTCTTACATCACGTCTCTCCGGTTTGAACTACTGTATTATATGTATTCAACTTGTGCCCCGCTGGACTTACGTTTCTGTGGTTGACCGTTACTGTGACATCAGTATAGCCACGGAAGATAGTTTGTGTGTTTCATTCCCATGCATCAAGGTTATTTTCATGTATGTAATTGTTTTTCCTGCACAGTGTAGAGTCTTGTTGTGATGAGAGGGATACAGGTATTTCATTAAAAAAACGGGCTCCCTGGAGAATAGCTACAGCATTGATATCACAATTTAATCGGAGCTGATCACAACTTGTCATGAGTGATCGAGTCATGTCGATGAGCGTTCGGGCTGTGAATAAACGACTTGTGTTTTACTTTTAGGCTGTCTGAAGGTATGGGCAGCTATCAAAGCTACTATAGATCACATTAATAACGATGTACAAATGAAAGTCGGACACAAATATATAATTTAAATGATTTATTCAAGTTTGCAATATTTTGAACAGGCATCCACACAGTCACCTACTTTGTAATGTTCGATACCTCCCTGTAAGCGTCACGATATCCACCTCTCACCCACAACCTCACATACGAGTACTGAATGTGCATCAAAGTGATCTTAGGAAGGCAGATATAGCAAAAGATGAACGTAAACGACAAACGAGGCGATCGACATGGTGAATCAACAATGGGTCCTCAATGTACACGCCCCGGATTCCTATGACGAAAATAATAGAATGTCGCCAGTTGTCATGACTCACGTTATACTGCAACACCGGTACTCCATGGGTCAGAACCAGAAGTGCCGGTACTGCGTACCGGTGAGTACCGGCCCAATTCCAGCACTGGGTCTACCTGCTCTTCACGTAGCATGTCGTCCTTTAGGTGCTTTTTTCCCCTGGAGATAGGCACTCCTCAATCCACTCCTCCATAGTAAGACCGAAGTTCGAAGTTAATCTGAAATGTTTCTATATGCTTTGTAAGTTTGTTCCGTAACGGAAGAAATGTAAATATATTTATAAAACTGACAAGTCAAATCAAGCAATCTGATTGGCCGATAGTGTTTTTACTGACCTCTTTGATCAGATTGCTTGATTTGACTTGTCCGTTTTATAATGCTGTTTATATATTTTGTTATCCATTCCACACTGTTGTTTTGATATTTGTAACAAAAAGCGATGGGAAAACGTACATGTTAAAAGTCATGTAACCAATTAGATCACTTAGAAACCTGAGTTTAATCACTTGCATGGGATTTATTCCATATCTTTATTCAAGAGCGTGCAGGTCTTTAAATTTGAGAGCATACTTTATTGATTTCACGTTCAGAATATGTATTTATTTCCCTCAAACCCTGTCCTCACACTCAAATAGTGCCTGCTTGTACTTAGATCTGCTCTGCTTCAACTCAAACAGTACGCTTGCACTCAGATACATTGCTGTTTACAGATTTCCTGTGTTCCAGTTTAAAACCTTCTCATCGCACTCAGGCTGTGCGCTCGTGAAATGTCTGCTCTCAGATTTCTTCTGTGCGCGCTCGGATCTTTAGTGCAACAACCGTTCTTGGGTTATTCCAGAATTGGAGGACAATTTAGACACCAACATTTTTGAAAAATCAACCTTTTATTTTATAATTTTTTTTATGTATTCAGGAAAAACAGATAATAAACCATCAAAAAAAGTGATTTGCCCAGCTAGGCATCAAATTAATATTTTCCAATGAAGAATTACCCCTGTTACTCTAATTATAGTACAGGGTTGAAAATCAATGCTAATTTGAGCCTTTAACCTCAGGAATTATTGCTAGATGTAGTATGTAATGCTCTCAAGGCAAGGACAAACTTGGATATCTAATGCAAGAAAGATAACTTTTAAATGAATATGCTTTATTCTGATAATATCAGTAACAGGGTTGAGTGGGTCAGAGTGCCACACTCTTTTAAGACTGAAAAGATTGTAAAAATATGAAAAATAAAAGAGAGGACTTAGTTTTGGTCTACCCATGGCACTAGCACATGGCTTGCTGATGTCACTTCCACTGTGCCATCTGACTTACAGTTTTTTCACTTCCTGTGCCAATCTAAAAAGGTTTGGGTAACAGGGTTGAACGCATGTTGAGGGACACACCTTCTGTGCAAAATTACTGTTATCTAAAATATGTTTATGTTTAACAAATTGATTTTACCATTACAAGAGACATATATCAATAGAATAATACCAAAAAAAGTAAATAAAATCCCTATTTTAAATGTTATATTCGTTTTTAGATGTTACAATTAGACATCCATGGCAACCAGAGCCATAATCAGAGATGGGGTCGTTACTACAAAAAAGTAATATATTACTTTTTTTTTTAAAGTAATATATTACACTACTTCGTTACTCTCTACGTAACTCGTTACTTTACTCGCAGGGCCGGCCCGCCCCTCCCTGCAGGCAGATCACGCATACTGCTAAAGTTTCAAATGTTCTCTTTAGTTCAGTTTCCATTGTCGCATAAGACTGATCCAGATCCTGAATGTTTTCCTATCTGACCATGGCTGTCCTCTGTCTCCTGCTATCTGTATATTTTTGCGCAGTCTATCTCTGCTCACGCTGTTGCGTCGGCGTGTTGGCCATGTGTTGCACTGGAACCAGACTGGAGCACACCGCAAAGACTTCAGCCGAGCACGTACGAACTGCGCATGCGTGAGTGGCAATAACTCGGGGCATTGTTAGTAACTGTAGTGTGATTACTGAATTATAAAAGTAGCGCGTTACACTACTCCGGTACCGACAACAGTAATATTATTACAGTCACGCGTTACACCCAACTCTGCTGATTTTTTGTCCCAGTCCGCCACTGAACGTAGCTATTATGTAAGGTGCTGGTCGTATATATGCTAACTGTGCTTTCCCCCCCAAAAAAGTTGTAAATTAAACAAGTGAAGTACATGTTATGTTATAAAGCCGTGGAGGGCGGTAGTTTATAAACCAAAGAGTAACCGCCCTTACCGGACGCTCTAATAAGTAAAGCGAACGCACCCGCAAGGACACCTGGGAACAGCCATTTCACGAGCGCACAGAAACCGCCTGAGTACGAGGAGAAGGTTTTAAACTGGAACACAGGAAATCTGTAAACAGCAATGTATCTGAGTGCAAGCGTACTGTTTGAGCTGAAGCAGAGCAGATCTAAGTACAAGCAGGCACTATTTGAGTGTGAGGACAGGGTTTGAGGGAAATAAATACATATTCTGAACGTGAAATCAATAAAGTATGCTCTCAAATTTAAAGACCTGCACGCTCTTGAATAAAGAAATGGAATAAATCCCATGCAAGTGACTCAATATAAGTGTGATGTGGCTGCAATGATGCTGCAACTAGCAGATACACACATGGATGTTAGAGTCCTACAATATGGAACAAGGGGTTTAAAAACACATACGGAGATACATACCGATATACAAGAGAACTTCATCGGAAAATCTGAGTTTAAAGGGTTATCCCATTAAAATGAGAATCACTGCTGACTTTAGTCAGATATTGTTATTACATACTAAAATAATCAAGATTACGAAGAAATAATGTAGATAAAATGTACATGCCTGCATTTTTGAAAAATAGCTATCTAACATTTGATGCTGATATTCCCAGCTACTAAAGTATATGGGAAAACATATATATTACACACTGTAACATTAACAGGTAATATGAGTCAGATGAAAACTGCTTGAGACTACCATCACAATACTTTTTTGAAATTGGTCTAATAAAAACACATGTATTCTTGCAGATGTCATGGAAAATCCTGTGGTGGCACCATGCTGCCGTAGCCTGGTTGGGTGCCGGAGGTGCATTACTGAATGGACTGAGAACTCGCCTCACTGCCCTAAATGTAGGGATGACTCCTTCCCAGGGAGACTTTTCGAAGTGACAGGAATGGAAGAAGTAATTGATGTGTTAAGGGGTATTATTAGGAGTTAGTGTTAAGGGATATTATTAGGGGTTAGTGTTAAGGGATATTATTAGGGGTTAGTGTTAAGGGATATTATTAGGGGTTAGTGTTAAGGGATATTATTAGGGGTTAGTGTTAAGGGATATTATTAGGGGTTAGTGTTAAGGGATATTATTAGGGGTTAGTGTTAAGGGATATTATTAGAGGTTAGTGTTAAGGGATATTATTAGGGGTTAGAGCTTTGTTTTTGTTTTTGGTTGTTTGTTCATCTTGTGTGGTTAGGGGGGGTTGTGGAGTTGTGTTTGTTGTTAAATAAAGCCATTAAAAAAAGTTATTCGTACTGAATGTTGTTAAATGTTACTGAACTAAAAAAAACGTTTTGTCTTGATCAGATTTTGAGTCGGTTACAAATATGATCATTACTTTATATATCTGTATCTCATTACTCTGAACAACTGCAGTGATTTAAGAAACACCAGACATAATTCTCAACATACATGTTTATTGACATTAATCGTAATATATACAGACATTTGAGGCACCTGTGAATGTAGGACACACAGAGGTCTGTTGTCCTTTGGATCAAGTCACTGTCTCTGTATATGTGTTGAATCAGTATATTTTCCTCTTTAGGTGACCTCAAGAGACTTTAAGATGATAGTGTGTTATTTTGGGTGGGACTGTATGAGGTTCTTATCCAGTCAGTGTATAATCTCCAGTAGACAGCGGTTGGCATGACCCCAGTTTGTAGGAGAGACAGGAGTACCAGCACAGCAGCAAAACCTATTGTATCCATCCAAAGATGAAGGCCCACTTGAAAGAAACGATTTCAGTTTAAGCATTAAATAATGTACACTTAAACTGATATCGCTTTTTTGGGTGGATAAAATAAATGTTGCTTCTGCCCACGTCCTCAGCAGTGCATGGCTCTGCTGTGCCGGGGCTCCTGTATGTTTCTCCACACGACTACTGTAATGGCAATTTCCTTTTCCTATGTCCTATATATTTTTGCCGTTACTTTCACAGAAGGGTTGAAAAGTGATCCAGACGCAGACACAAACAGATGATTTTCCGGTCCTTAGTTGTGGTTTATGATGATGTTTATTCGTCTTTACATACCAGGGTTAATTTAGCGTTCTAGTGATTCTATGAGCATCTGCCGGGCTGGTGGAATCGGTATGCTCTCTCCTTCTGTGTCCTTCCCCATCTCCTGTCACCTATGACCTCCTTATATACACCCGGTGCAGCTAAACCCCGCCACCCAGTGTTCATAAATAATATTGCACTATACATATAACTTAAATAAACTGACACACCAACATCACCCACAAAATGGCTCCTACAACTACTGTAGGTAGTACACTGATTATGGATATATACCACACACTACCCCACTTCAAAAGACCAGAAATATCCCGTGTGTAGTTTTAGTATTTGAATTACAATGACATTATTCTCAGACTTGCCATAGTTCTTGGTTTGTACCACTGCTGCTCTGCTCTGTACAGCTGAGTACTGGGGACCCACTGGGAGTCATGTGACTGGAGCAGGAGAGTAACACACGTCACACCTGCAGCCATGATGCTCCAGCTCAATGGGGGTCGAGTCTTTCAGCCCCACCTGTAAGAAGAGAAACAAAATAAATACGTATTCAGTTTGCTTTGTATTATTTATTTTAGGGTAACATTTTGGTTTAATAACATTGTGCTATTTTAAGGAGTAAATAAGTCATATATTTGTTCCTAAATGTTTTCTATACTTACAACTTCTTATACTGATATGAATTGATTTACTTGTATACTATGAACGAAGAAAAATGACTAACAACAGAACAGGAACAAAACACAACTGTGACCTCTGTGCAGCACACACAGACCAGTCAGTCCATTTCTGGGGAGTAGCTACCTTGTGCTAGTTATATTAAAGTTAATGTTTTACTATTGGCTGTGTCTAACCTGTCTGAAATGAGCCAAATCCCCAGGAACATGTTGAGCCAGACGGTAACTAAGACAGTAACACTTCATCCTGACCTCACTGTGGGGCCTGTCCTCATGGACCTGTAGCATAACACCCTGACACTAAAATACAAAGTATGTTCATTAAGAATGCACATACTGTCCCTCCTCTGTCTTTCAATGTAGTCAAACTTGTTGAAGAAAAACAATAAGTTTAACGTTACAGAAATAAAAGCTTAATTACTCACCCTCCTAATTGTAGACGTAACTTCACAAGCACAACTTGAAACATGTCTCCCGCTTGCTGCTGGGTGCAGGTGAAAGTAGGTCGACATTGCTGTTTACATCGCTGACATTTGTCACAGGTAAATCTTGTAGGTATCGCAACAAACATGACGTTGTCACACAGCCACAAGCTGGACACTGGATTAACCAAATAATTGCACATTACATTTGACACGTTATTCAAAACCGACAGCCTGTGTGTTGTTTGCAAAACACTGCCACTGAAATACCACACTCAATTATCAAGCCCCTGCACCCAGAATGCACATGTTCAAAGCAATGTAACCAATGATATCACTTAGAAACCTGAGCTTGAACACTTTGTTGTGCACAACAATGGAGGCCACTTTTGGAGAGAGAGTTAGAGGAAGAGGTAAATGCAATATACTGTATGTTGTCTTCAGTACCATACAGTAACTATGTTCAAGTCATCTTCACTCTCAGTAAAGTCATTGTGTCTGATACTGTTATGAGTATTGAGAATAAACCTATTTGTGTGTTTCCACATTGCATGTGTTCATTCATAGTCCATATTTACAGCGTGCTACAAATGAAAATGCCTAAAACTTTGACTTGAATGTATTGTTTATTAATCAACTAATGGACAATGTTTCAATTCAGTTCATGGAAGTCTTACACACACATTCCTCTTTTGAGCGTCGAGTGATTATGGCCTGCATGTCTTTCTGTTCTAACTCAGCTGTCAGCTTCTTACTGTCCTAATGTGCACAATGTAGTGACTGTTTTTTTGTCTTTTGTTTTCTTAGTTATGTTCTCTGTATTTTATATGTTTGTGTTATGTGTAACGTTGCTGCCTTCTTGGCCAGGTCAGCATTGCAAATGAGATTCTATCTCAATGCTTTTATCTGGTTAAATAAAGGTTAAATACAAAATAAATAAAAATAAAATTAGCAGTTTAGACAAACATCAAATTCATAATGTTGGACAAATTAACAACTGTTCCATTTACTGTGTGAACTGTTTTAGGGGTCGACTGTATGATATATCGTTCTCCCGCTTGCTGCTGGGTGCAGGTGAAAGTAGGGCGATAGTTCTTATCTTATCTTGCAGGTATGCAACAAACATGACGCTGTCACCAGTCTATGGTTGTCACACAACGGCAAGCTGGACACTGGATTTACCGACACAGTACAAACCGGAAGTCAGCTAAATAAAGCTATGCACAGTGCTTGCATACTTGTATTGATCTCTATAAACGCATATCTGCATGTGAATGCAGAGATAAACGTATCCTCGTCAGACTTCTGGGTTCCAGGATTTAACTTTTACAGCATATCCTCGTGTCTTTTATTTTGAAATATGTTCTTTAACTTCCGGTCCACCGGACTGCTTTACTTCATTCTTCAATACAAAACGGAAAATTGTTGTTATCAAAAACCAAAATCAGACCGTTTTTTTTATTAGGTCTTCTTGTTATCCGTTTTCGATTCAGACAACATAAACAGGAAAACGGCTTTGGTTTCCCGTTTTTTCGTTTTAAATCAAAAACGAAAAAACGGAAAAAGGCTGGTATTTCCGTTTTTTCGTTTTTGATTTAAAACGAAAAAAGGCTGGTATTTTCGTTTTTTGGTTCAAACGTTAAATCAAACTAACAAAACGTACAGACTTTTTTTGTCAGGTTTTCTCGTTATCCGTGTTTTTATTCAGACAACAACAACGGAAAAACGGCTTTGGTTTTCCGTTTTTTCGTTTTAAATCAAAAACGAAAAAACGGAAAAAGGCTGGTATTTTCGTTTTTTGGCTTTTGGTTTAAACGAAAAATCAAACTGACAAAAAGTACACGGACCGATGCAGACCAGAGAAAGACTTTCGTCTTGTTTACATCAGGGTCCCCCATTTCCAATTCATCATATCATTTAAGACATATAAGACATATAAGACATATTTTACATACAGATGGCTTATTTACAATTTACATACAGGTGGTTTTTTACATACAGATTGCTTATTTACAATTTTCATTTTAGATTTTGTTCTAATACATCCTAACCGGACATTTAAGACATACCAAGTCTACAGATGTACAGTTAGTAACAGAGTCTAAAATGCGAGTATATACATAGATGGGGGGGGAAGCTGTCCATTGAACGACAGGTTGAGATTTGTACCATTACCGGGGCCAGTTTTGCAATGCTCTCCCCCGAAGGTGCTCTTTAAGAGAAGTTTTGAAGGTAAGTATAGTTTTACTTTCCTTTACAGTTGTGGGAAGAGCGTTCCACCTTGATGTGGCATAATTGCGAAACGTGTATTCCCCCTTTTTTGTGCCAAATCTGGGTTTCACATGATTTGTGGAGCTCCCTCTGGTGTTATGATCATGGTATTCCTTGACCTTTGGGAATAATTTTGACATGTACATGGGTACCATAGAGGTGTAGTGGATCTTGTAGACCAGGCCCATTGCAAGTAGCTGTACTCTGTCGTCTACTCTAAGCCATCCTAGGTTGTCAAAGTGGGCAGAGGTGAGGTGGGTTCTAGATGAAAGGTCAAGCAGTAGTCTGACCAGTTTATTTTGCGATGTTTGAAGTTTTATTTTTAGCGCCTTGGAGGTGCTATGGTACCATGACGTGCAAGCATAGTCATAGTACCCTTGAATGAGTGCTCCTGCCAGAGTTTTCAGGGTGTTTTTGTTTACCAGAGAGGAGATCCGGTATAGGAATCTAGTTCTTTGATTGACTTGTTTTATTACATTGGATGCCATTTTGTCACAGGAGAGGTTTGCCTCAAGAATAGATCCTAGGGATGTAATTTCCTTCTTACTTGTGACAATAATGTCGCCCACTGCAACTGAGAAGTCGTCGGATTTGCTGAGATTATGTTTCGAACCGAAGAGAATGGACTCTGTTTTACCCAGGTGTAATGATAATTTATTATCGGCGAGCCAGGTGCAGATTCTGCCGAGCTCGGAGCTGAGGGTTTTTTCAACCTGCAACCTGTTCCTGTCAGAGACCAGCAGGGCTGAGTCGTCCGCGAACAGGAACAAGTTGCAGTCACATGCTGATGACATGTCATTTACATAAATTAGGAACAGTAACGGACCTAATATGCTTCCTTGTGGAACACCACAGCTCACTGGGAGGGGGGGGGGGGGACAGAGTACCGTTTACCTCCACCATCTGTTCTCTCCCCTCCAGGTAGGATTGCATCCAGCTCACCGATAGTTTATCAAAACCAATTGCTTTTAGCTTGTCAATCAGAATGGGGTGATTGACTGTGTCGAAAGCCTTTTGTAGGTCCAGCATCATCATGCCGCAGTATTTGCCCTCGTCCACCTCTTGTTTGATGTGGTTGCTCAAATAAAGAAGGCATGCGTCAGTGGAGTGGGATGTTCTAAAGCCAGATTGAAATTCATAGATTAGTTTCTTTTCCGCGAGGTACTTTTCGACCTGTTCATATACTATTTTTTCCATGACTTTCGAGATGGAGGTAAGTATAGAAACAGGGCGGTAGTTGCCTGGGTCCAATTTGCTGCCCTTTTTGTGCAGGGGGGTTACTCTTGCAATTTTGAAGTCTTTGGGTACTTTTCCCTGTTTTATGGAGAGGTTAATTATGTGAGCTATGACTGGTGAGATGGCGGTTGCTGTGTCTCTGAGGAATTTGGAGGGGATATTGTCGTGGCCAGTGGCCTTGTTAGGTTGGAGGGCGCTCAGTTTAATGAGTACCTCTGCTGTTGTTACCCTTGCTAGACTGAAATCATCTTTGCGTACCCCTAGGTTTTTGTAGTAGGTCATGATGTGATCTACCCCAAAAAGCCCTGAGTGGGAGGGTAATTTATTTACAAGAGTTGTGGCTATGTTTGTGGAAAAAAATGTCAAGTACTTGGCCACATCCAGTTTGTCTGTGATGAGCCTGTTATCTGTCTTTATGTTTAAGTTAGAAAATCTCGTTTTGAGTTTTTTTACTGCAGCCAAGCTGGTTATTGAGTAATTTCCAAAGTTCACAGGGTTTATTTTTGTTTTCCTCAGTTTTGACATTGATGAAATTATTTTGGCAGTTTTGATCATGGAGCTTACGTCATTTCTTAGTCTGTTTCTTTCAATTTTTAGTTTAGTCACGTGGGCCTGGAGTTCACTGCTCGTGCTTTTGGAAAGCATTGACTGACTTTTATGAAACTCAGAGCATTTTTTGTCTCTGGTTTTCATGGCGGTCAGTATGCCGGAGTGCATCCACGGCTCAGCGCGATTTTTTACCCTGGTTGTTCTTAGGGGGGCCAAATCATTGAGTATTGCAGAGAATTTCTTTTTGAAACCAAGCCATGTTTCTTCAACTTGTGTACCACTGAGCTCATCTGACCAGTCCAGGCTCTCCAGTTCTAGGTTAAAGGCCTCGCTAGAGTAGTTTTTGAGGTCTCTAGATATGACTGTTTTGTGACAGCCGGCCCTTTGTTTTAGCTTTTTGCGGGATTTAGCATTGTCAAAAAGAATGATTGATATGCTAGCAGGGTGGCTAACAACATGGCGGATATTTGTTCCCTCGGATCTCGGGTCTCTTCCTCTCGTCACTGCCTCATGCGTGTCTGTCTGCCGAGGCGTCCCCGGGGGAATAACGAAGTCTCCGTTAATTCCTCGGTCTCCGCTGTCTCCACGGTTTCTGTTGTCGTCGCGTAGTTGTTGCTGCAGCGGAAGAGATGCTAGTTGTGATGATAGCTCCTCGAGCCTGCAGGACTGGCTTCTTGTCTGCACCGGGACCGGATTCAGATGGATATCTCCCGCTAACAATAAGATCAAGACGATCATACTTCTTCGGTCTAGTTTGCCTGACGGGGGTAAGTACTTTCGCGTCGGGTTTGCAGTTAATAATGCATGAATGCTTGCACTTCCAAAAGCGAGGTGTTTCCTTTCCCAGCCGTTGAGAAGGTAAAAGTCATTGTGGTTCATTTTATCCCCGCTTTCATTACTCTCCTTCTCTAAGTGATGTTGCCTCATTGATGAGTTGAGGTAGGAGTCCATAATCCATATTGTCAGGAGGATGAAATATGCTTCTTGCGTATGATGATTCGGTTCCAGAGTCGGAGATTGCAATAGACATTTGCAAGGACAGCACCGGTGTTCCGGATTAACTTGTGTCGGATTGCATTTTTCTAGAACTTGTTGACAATATTAATGTAACAAAATGAGCTGTGGTGATCTGTTAGGACGTGAAGATTTGTGTCGCACTCATAACGCGCAGGGCATGATTGATTTTGACTGTTGGGACTCGGGTTTGAGTCCAGCATGAACTTTTTTGTTATTTTCATGTCGATGCACATTGAATATTATGTTTGAATAGAGGATTCGTAATATTGTTTGCCGACACCAACATTCACGACCAAGCAGCATTTTAAAGTCTAAATATCAATGACATTTACGCTGCTATCTTTGCAAAACGAGGTAACAGTCACATTTTATCTGGATGAGTGCTGCACAATACCGTTTTTACAAGGGATACATGTGTGGGTATTCTTTCATATTAAACATGATCGCTGGTAGATAGCCACAGAAATCGTAACACAATTTAATCTGGGCGGGTCACATTTTAACGTGGGCGAGTCCCAGTTCCGTGGGAGGATCACAGTTTAACACAGATGAAGCCTTCTCCACGCTGCTTTCAAACTGTGAGTAAACCAGTGGTTCTCAAAGTGGGGGGCCCCCCTGTCAGACGCATGACAGGGGGGGCGCGAGAGACCAGGAGGAAAAATGGTTATTACAACAACAACAACAACAAAAAGATTACAACAACAAAAAAAATCATATTTTGAAAATTATTGATTCGAAAATAATATGATGCAGTACAGTACTATTACGTCTGGGTCTCTGTGTTTCATTAAAGCTCGGCTCTGTGTGTGTGTGTGCGAGAGAGAGAGAGAGAGAGAGAGAGAGAGAGAGAGAGAGAGAGAGAGAGAGAGA